>NW_009705662.1:0-253 GCF_000703405.1 Apaloderma vittatum | reverse complement strand
CAGCGCGCTACATCCTCCGGGGGCTGCTGCAGGATGGCCAGCTTCTCCTCCAGCTTATCCAGCCCTTTGCAGGCGTATTCGTTGGCGGTGGAAACTAGAGACGTGGAAACAGATGGGCTGTGACACCCGGCTGCCTTGCGAGAGCTCTGCGAGGGTCAGTTTTTGGGGTACCCCAAAATGCCCTGAGGTGCAGCTCTCCCCAGCTTCTCCAGCCCTTTATATGTGTATTTATCGGCAGGATAAAGCAGAGACA
>NW_009705661.1:30758-65498 GCF_000703405.1 Apaloderma vittatum | reverse complement strand
CCTTCCAACCCCGAATATTCTGTGATTCTGTAAATTGTGTGAACCTTTTTCATAGCTTATGAGATGGTTATGAGATTTCTTTGCTTTGCCCTGTGAGGCTTCCACAATGAAGAGTCAGGTTTTCAGGTTTTTTTGAGAAATTGTAGAAGTGGTGTCATCATAGGATGACAGAAACTACAGTTTGTGACTGGAAAGATATAGGTTATTCTCTGAATATATGATCATGAGAAATCTATTCAGATAAATATAAATGGAACTTGCATCAAAGGGTATTTTCACACAATTTTTTCAACGGTATTTTGCCGAAAAGTTCATCTTTTGTAGAATTGTTTGCAGTAGTGATAGTTGAATCCAATTTTCCTGGCAGTTCTTCTGATTTATGTTTCCTTTAACCAGCCCTATCAATAAGTATTTCCATTAAATTGTTGAAAGAATGTTTTTGAAAAATGGTAAGAGCAATTAAAGCATGAGGAATTTTTCTCTTCGCTCTTGGAAACCATTATTGGTAATGTCAAAGAAGTTTATTTTTCCTGAATCTAATGATTAACAGTAAACTTATAGAAATAGCAAGGTCTACCTAATGGGTCAACAATTAGTGAACTGCACATAGATTTAGACAGGTGGAAGCAGTTACAGCTAAACCATGGGGCAAGAGAAACCAAACTAAGTGGTTATGCTTCCAAAAAGACTGCTAGATATAAAATGCTCAACCTATAAAATATGTAATAAAATATTTACAGAATTCCACATGATCATTCAAAACAATATAAAAAACAGAAAAAAAGGTTGTAGGGGGGGAAGTCTGACCTGCCTCTTGCCAAAATTGCTGCTGATACCAAGGAAAAGAACTCTATGTTTCTTTCCATTTTCTAAAGGGAAATGTGCTCCAAATCACAGGGCACTAAGGCAAATCTCCTGCTGGAAGAGTGACAACGAGTGTTCCTGACTCAAGTGAGAGCAATTGGCTATGCAAAGACTGGAAATCCCGTACCTGGCTCCATTGTGTAATATAATGGTGAAGAAACCTTAATGTGTTAACTTGCTATCAAAAAAATATGAATCTAAAAAGAGACAACTCTGTTAAAGTCTGTGGACATGTAACCAGTGAGCTAACACTGAGTAATCCTACCACCTACGCCAAACTAAGCATTTCCTATCTGATAGATTAAATTCTAAAAGATAAATTCTAAACATTAATGTTTCTTAAGTATAGTGACCTAAAATTATCAGGCACTGATTTGAACCAAGCAGTCACTAGTTGTTTGTTCTTACCTGCAAAAGGATGTTTTATGACGGCAGGTGTTCTAGGAACACTATTCCCTTCACTTACAATGAAATCCACATTCATAAGTTACTTAGGTTCTCTCTTGCGTGTACACAGCCTGAAGTTTAATTCTGGTCACGGGATACGTGGTACACATGGTGCAGGTTACTGCTGAAGGTGTATTTTGGAGTGTAGCATCTATGAACCATGTTTTGAGAGAAGCAAAGGTGTTCAGGTGGAAAAGTATGTGCGGTCAGGATAGCTGGTGAAAGTCAGCAGCTGTGGCTACCTTGTCGTCTTCTGAGAAATGCAGCATCTCTCTTAAATGAGGAGATTAAGGGAAGTAACAAAGGTGAGCATGAAGGGTTGGTCAAGAGGAGTGCTTCCTTGCAAGCTGTGGCATAATTCTCTGTACTTTTAACCCTCTCTTTGTGTCAAATAGCATTTTCAAAGCAGGATAAGCTATGTAGTGATGAGAGCTAGAATGTGACTCCAAAGTAATGCTGATGTTGGTGTTTCTCTATGTCATTATGAGATTTAAATTAAGTTCCCTTACATTTAACAGGAATTTAAAATGGGATTTTAAGGACAAAGTGACATAATTAGCAAAACTATCTCCCTAAATTTGGGATTTGGCCTTGATTTTCAAATGCTTTAAAGCCTAAAAATACAAGACGCTGAAACCCAGACCCACAGAGTATTTGAGTGGCTGTGTCTACCACAGATCAATAAGAATGAACTTAACTCTGAGAATTTTGTTCTGAATGTGTCCTGTCAAGAGCTGTGCTGAAACACTCCCGGTTACATTCAACTCAGTGATGCCTTTATATCAAAAGAAACAACAGGAAGGAACAACAATAAAAAAATAATTCCATGAGGTCCTGCACTTTCTATTTCTGTTTCTAAGGTAATTGTTTTGTTTTATGTGCTCAGAAAATGGCCACTGTTTCTCTAGGCAGATGAATAACAGTGCCAACCAACTCAAGAGGTCTTGTCCTCAGTTTGTGGTGGACACCACCCCCTGCACCATGCGACTGACTCTGCACCGAGTTGAGTAGCACAGCGGTATAGACCCAATCCCACAGTCAATGAGAGTGTTGTCTGTTTGAGAACTGCAGAATCTGGCCCGTCTCCAAGTTTTTACAGGTCAAATAACATAAGGGAATATTTTAGTCTGAACCACTTCCTGAATTCCCCATGAAGAATGTAGAGTCAAAATATAATGAATGGTGACTGCATTCTACTCTAAACAATAGCTGCTATTTACCAAACAGTGTGTAGTGTGTAAATTAAATGTGAGGTTTCCCCCCGGTCTTTCGACTTCTTAGAAACTTTTCCTTCTTAACACTTGGAATTTGGACTGACTACAGAATTTCCTAGAAATGCATATGGAAAGAGTACTGAAGGATTTTAGAGATGTTAGACTTCCTTGCAAACTAGTCTTTTTACGTAACCGGAATACCACGCATACAGAGCGTATGCCGACATCAGCCAGTCTCTTTTGCTCGAAATTAGCCTTTTTAGCTTAAAACAAACACTCTGTCAGGGTTTGTTCTTGCTTTTTTGTAAACTCTTTCACAGCCATTACTTCACTAGTGGTTTTTCTCCTCGCTGGAAAAACAAATGGCATGAAGGACAGCTCTTTGATTTGCATGGAAGTCCATCAAACTCGTGTTTTATCTGTTTTATGAAGATAGTGAGGGAATGTCCGAAGTACCTTATAGAAAGGTCTCCTTAAATTCATACTGGACTCATCAAGATAGTATCCAGACTGTAGCTGTCTTGTTCCAGTTAATTGGAAGACTGCTCAATACTGTTGCCTTGAAGTATTCTGCAAGAACTGGCCAGTAAGATACTGTAACTTCTGTTCTCTGCACAGTGCTTTCTCACTTTCTGTTAGATGAGGTGCCAGGTGAAGGCTCTCTTTAGGCTTTTTCATCTACTCTGCATCAAAACTGGAGGTGCTGTAGTGGTCTCAGGGATCTAGCCTAACGTATACCTGATTAATTTTCTGCAGGAATGTTTAACTGTTAGTCTTGCAGGTTGTACGTGCCATGGAAAAGGCACAATATATATTCTGAGTCTCACGACACGCTGGTATAAATTTAAGAGTTAGTGGAAATGGCTCTACAGGCCTTTTACAGAGTAAACAGGCAGAGCTTCTGGCCAGCTTTGCATAAATCAGGAAAAAAGACTAATTACTGAATGCATGTTTCTAAGTTTGTGTAAAAAGTTGCACAAAAGCATGAAAGTCCCAGGTTAGCAGTTGCTTCATTTCCAACAACGAATAACTATTGCATTAATGGGGTACTTATGCACTTAAAGGTAAGCATGGGTTTAAGCACCTTGCCAAATCAGAAACATAGTTATTGATTATAGCTGCCAAACTATTTTTGTGTGTTTGGACTGCAAAGAGGAGTTACCCAAAGAGATCAGATATCAGTATACCATGGGAGCAAGTAAATACATAGAAATATCAATGTCTTCTTGGACTTAACATAGGGGAAAAAATGAATGATACATCCAATGTCTAAGATCAATGTAAAGGGATTTGGAATAAAAAAAAACATACAGGAGACATATTTTGCATGTAATAATATAAAGCTGACACTACCCATAACCTTTCTGCAACAAGTTCAATTCAATGGGTATGAACTAACATGTGATTCTAAGGTGAGCCAGTTGATATTAATTTTCCTCTTGCTGTGTTTTTTCAGTAGTGGTGCATACATTTTATTAAGCCTTCAGGATTTATCATCAAATCAAGAGGTGCAATTATTGCTGGAGAAGGCTGGAACCTGTCTCTACTAATTCTGTTCACTTTTTGTATTTGCCTGCTAGCAGTCCAGAGGGTTGTAATCCAGTATTCTTACCCTGTAGCTGTTATTCTCATGAGCAACTCCACTGTCTTCAATGAAGTTGCTTATAGTAAGAAATGCTCTGTACCACACGGAATTGCCCCATGACTTATTGCAATTGTTGGTATTAGTCTCTAAAGCAAAGGGTAGAAGAAGCTGCAATGAGGTGTTGGGTCCTTATGAGAATATTTTTTGTCTTTCCATTTTTTACAGGTGGTCTTGATGAAGTCTCCAGCATTGCTGCTGTGTAGACATGACTACCCAGGGCTGTTTCCAGGTTGTTTCATTTGTTCTGCAACCAAATGGTGCTAGGAGGTCCAGGAACCAACGTAAAAAGAGCATAATCAACGCCTGTATGGATATGGATGTGCTTTCTTGTGCAGACTAGGGAAGGTGTCAGTAAAGGAGCTAGTACAGGTTTAGATGAAAGCTAATTTTTTTCCTCCTCACTCTAAAAGACCTCTTTGTTGCGCAGCATTTTGGGTGATGTGGCCAAACTACCGTACCCATGGTTGGCACAGACACTGATTCTGGCTGAGCAGATAGAAAACCAGTGTGTGCATGCGTTCGTGAAAAGCCGTTCTTTAGAGTTTAGCACCAGTATTTGCATACACATGTGAGTGTGCAATTTCATGTATAAAGTTAGTTTATAAATATATACTCTAGTGTATAAATATATACTGCTATTACGGATGAGCACGAGTTTCTGTAGTGTAGCTTGGCTTTGAACTGTAATTTGATTTTTGTAAGGCAGGTTTCTAGCTGCACTAGACATCTTCAAAAGACTGCTGCATTGTTGCTGTGCTGCTCAGAAAATATATTGATTTCTGTATTACAAAGTAAAAGAGCAGATTAAAAGAACAGTTTTAATTAGAAAGCCAAAACTCAGGACTGTCTCTTCGGTTTGCAGCAACTGAATGCGTTTTCAGTCGAGAAGTGCCAAAACCCATAAAAAGTTGAAGGAAAACCACTTTAAGCAAAAAGAGAAACCTAACAATAACAAACACTTTCAAACAAAAGATTAATAATTTCTCTGGGAGGAAAAGGAGCTCCTTCTGCACTACATAGGAAAAGAAAGTATAATAATAAAAAAAATAGGTCTGAAAACCTAATTTTCTGGCAAAAAGTTTAGATTGAGTTTCTAAGCAGCCTAGTAACAATTGTGAATTCTGCTAATCTCCAGATGCCTGCAAAGGCAGTTTGGGCTGGGATAGCATGCAGAGTAATTAAGGAGCCTTAAATATGGTGTCTGGGCATCACAACTTTATAGAGTTGCCAAAATGCATTGGCGGGGAGACAAATCCCTCTCCCTCCCTTTTGATCTTTCAAACTTTTTTCCTCAATGAAGAGGAGACGTAGGGCATGAACATCTCCCTCAGTCACCTCTGTTTCAGACCATTTCAATTAGGTCGGGCTTTTGTAAATACCTGCCGTGATTTAAGAGGTGTGGTTTACCCACAAAACAGCATCCAAGAAGGTCCCATGCTTCTTTCTGATGACTTTCCCTAAAATAATGCAGAATAACAATAATGATAAATCCAACTGTTGGCTTAAAACCCCCTAGCATTTGGCTGGCAAATCTAGTGCCTCCTGGAAGTTTGCATCTCCTATACAGAACATAAAGGAATTTATGGACTTCAAATGGGATTTCAAGGTGGATTTGTTTCTTGGCACTTTTTGGGGGGGGTTTATAAGTGGATCTCATTTTTAATATTTTGATGTGTTAGACTGCAGCTTTTCTCTCAAGCCTTATATGTGAATGTTCAGCAAACACAGCACCAGGACGGTTGTGAAAGATGCCTTTTTAAGCACAAACAGACTCAAACTGCTGTTTCACTGCATCGGCTGTAGTGATGCAATGATGGAGCTCTTCAAATGTCTGACTATAGGCCTGGATATAGACATCCAGAGACTTGTTAGGAAACTTTGAGATACTATATTGATGCATGTGCATTGGGCAGGTATGTGATAATTTGTCTGCCGTAATAGACGTGGTAGGTGATTTGTCTAACAGAGCTGTTATAAGGAACATATTCATATGAGTGGGAACACTAGTCTTCTTTCCTATGTTTCTTTTAATATATAGACAGTCAACTGAATATGTAGTAAAATACCCAACTTTGAAAGTTGTTGAGTGTTTTTTTTCCTCCCTTTTCTCATCATATTAGACTTCATTTGGTTAAAGAGCTATTGCTTTTGGAAAGAATCTTCCCCCCCACTAAATTTTATAGGCTGTTTGATGCATATTTGTTACCTCAGATGGATAAGAACATGAAAAAAACTTGGTATCTTTCAACTGTTTTCTTACTGTGAGATACCTTACAGTTTCAGTGCAGCAGATTGCAAACACAGCCTTATTCCTTTATATTCTGAATGGTGGCAGATCTACGTTGGCATGGTCTCCATGCCAATTTTCTATCTGCTGATCTCAGCCAACTTTTCTGAAGTGTCTATCAAACAATTTATCGAAAAAACAGAATATTCAATGTATGCAGCATCACTTAAGATCTTCGATGCCTAATCAGGTCAAGTAGTTCTAAACCATTTCTGTGATATTACCATCTAAACTCCTAGTTTCTTGTTAGCAATGGTTTCAATTAATCTGCAGTTAGCCATTAACATGTCATGTGTCTCTGATTAAATATAAACTTGATTTTCTTTTCTGAGGACTGTAGTTCATTGTCCCATCAATACACTTGGTATAATGTGGATTATGGTATGTGATCAGGGATTGAAACAGGCTAGATTGTCACAGTTTTCCCTCAGATACAGTTTTTCACATCCCTACTGAATCTACAGCTACTATGTCTGCAGGTCTCATGGCTTATTGGTAGAACATTTCAAGTGCATTTCTCTGGCTTTAGATAGGTTTACCAAAAATTTCCGTTAATGGTTTTGGGTGGTGCATTAGAGAGAGGCTTATCCTTTTCCACAGAAGTGCAGAGATATTTAATTACTGGAGTAATAATAGCACTGTATTTCTTGCTTCCATGCACTACCATTCAATAAAGGAAACAGCTCTCTTAGTCTGCTGGCATCAATATTTATTCTTTCCTCTCTCTGTTGCTCAAGAATGACGACTGTGTTTCTGCAGAAGTCTGCTGAAGTTTAACCAGAAACCTTTTGCTGACCTGTAAAGGGCAGATGAGTTTCTAGATATATGGACATCACTATTTGAAAACTTGTGTAAGTGATCAGTTCTATTACATATGAAAAGATTTAGGAAAAAAAAAAAGTTGTTTCAAATCATTTCTGGAGGTTGTCCTGGTTTGGATTTATTTGTGGTGTAGTGGTTCAGGCAACAGAATCTTTATGCTCTAGACTTCTGCGATCAGCAGTTTGTACCTTCATTGCTCTGCCTCCAGATCCTCATGGGAACGCATGAATCGACATCATCCAGCAGTTAGCTGGATCACCCCCAAAATATCACTGTCACCCAACTTATCTTCCTTCCTTCCTGTAATCCTTAGAACTCAGCGTTACAGCTCAGTTGTCATTCCAGCATTGTCAGGACCTTTGAGCTTTATACTTAGCATACTGCTACGGAGAATTGGAAATATGCTTATCTAATATTGCAGTATTTGTGCAAATTAAAACCAGATTATGATGTGAGATTTATTTTTTTTCCTAGCAAGTACAGAAAAGTATTTTTGGTAGTGGGCTCTACAGAGCAGAGAAGAGCTGTAATGTGACTATATGGAGATCTGCTTTAAAAAAAAGGAACAGAGGCTGAAATGCTGCTTGATAGTCACTTACAAGAGTGCCGTTCTGTCATTCATTAAATCTCATCCTGCTCCTCAGAGCGGGAATAATTCTTGTCTTACACAAGTGGAAATTGAAGAAGATGAAATGAGCTTCCCATGGCCATTTTGGGAGCAGGTATTACACTGAATGCTCTGTGTCAAGGGTACGGAGTTCAGCCAGAGAACTAGACATCTGGAAGTTTGCCCTCAAGTATTCCCCTTCCTTGATATTTGCTTTGTTGCAGTCAGTGCCAGGCTTTAAATTCATTGTGTCTCTCACACAAATGGTGGCCAGCACAGAGACAATTCATGTCCCGTGTGCTTTGAGAGGTGTAGTCTGTCTAAAATAAAATGCCAATTTAATAATAAAACAAATTATATATGCTGATTCCTTGATTAGCAGAACTGAGAAATAGAGAATTATGATCTGGATTACTGTCTGCTTCCTAGGATCTCCTTCCATAAAGAGACAACAAACACATCTAAACATATGGCTTTTGGACACGAATTTCTGAAGACAATCTTCAGGGTAGCCATGTATGTTTTATGTGTCTTCACATAAGAAATGTTGTTATAGAAAGTCCGAATGTATGGTTCACGCGTGTAGTGTTCTCTCTGGCAGGCATGGCTGGGAATGTCAACTTCATGTACTTCAACTGCTGATTCTTGCTTGAGCTTTTATGCTGGTCGGAGGTCTTCAGTTAGTGAACGTTGGCCTCAAAGTCGGAGGGTAAAACTGGCTCTAGGCTGGGCATTTTGACCAGACCGAAACTTGTGGTTTTCTATGCCTTGAGTAGTGCATTTATAAAATGAAGAATCACGCTTTATAATCACTCTAGAATTTGAAATCTGGTTGATTGGGAGCTCTACAGTGTTTTCAGGTCTTTGGACTGCAGCCACTGCAGTTACATAAATGCAAAATATTATTGGAATAGGTAGTAGGTGTCCTTCCTTCCTTAGGAATTGCCCCACTTAAAACCTCAGTTCCTGTCCCTTCCCAAAAGTTCTTTTTAATCTTGTTTTTTTAAGCTATGACTCAGTTCCCCTGCCATCTCCTCTTCAAAGTTGAATCCAAGGTTGACCATTTCTTTCCCCTACATGGTCCGAAGCAGTGGATATGATGTATTCTTGTTTACAGTATGCTAAAGCAGAATATTTCTGAGATGTTTACAGGTACTTCCTGCTCCAGAGGAAGAATATAGGATTTCCACCCTCCTCAGCAGCAGTGCTTCGGCCTTACTGGAGCCAAGGAACTCAAGCTGTGTGATCTCTCCCTTCCTGTTTCTTTAGCTTGACGCAACATAGTAGAGTTGTTTGATGTCTAGAGTGAAGGATACAGAAACTCCAGCTTGCTAAATGCACCACTTATTTCCTTTATTATGTTCCCTTCTAGGAAGCTGTGAGAATTAACTTTTTTTTTTTAATTTGCTAGTTAACTGAGGTCCGTGATAGGTTTGAAATAGTTAACAGCTATTTCTCTTTCATATCAAGAAAGCCAGATTACCCCTCTGAAGGCTGTCTTTTTGTTTTTGACTTCATGATTTTATGGGATAACTCAATGTTTTGAAACACTCTGGCATATCTTCATTCAGGGGGCCTTTGCCTTTCACAGGTGAGCACTGGGTGGAAGTGGCACCTGAAAAATACTTAAATGCTCTGTTTGGAGTTTCACCTCATTATCTATTTTCTGCTTATCTTCCTTGCAGAGGGGTTCTGTCTCTAATTTCTTGGAGACTCTAAATTATGCTGATTTTGTTTACTACACGTTACTGTGTGGTGCTCTGGGCCCCTTTTCATCACTGTGTAGTTCGTCATGCTAGCGAATACTGATCCTGCCCCACCCATCAAATTCTGCATCTCAGCCAAAGAGCCCAGGGATGCAAGTAGCAGGATGTGACTTTCCAAATACTGAGACTGTATCAAAATATTCCATGCTGGTGACAAATATTTTCATTATTGCTGCTGTCATTATTTGCCATCTGTGGCCAGAGTCATCTTTGTGACAATTCAACATCATGCCTTCCTTAAATGGAAGGTTAAATCTTCAGTTTAAGAGTAAGCAACAGAGTAGATGTATGAAATTGAAGAATCAGTGTATTAGTTGGCTTATGCTTTTTTAATCCCCTTCTGCAACAATGGATGGATCAGTCTGTGAAGTCCATACCTGTTTTCTTCCTGATGTTTGCCATTCTTCGCATTTAACTAAAAGAACAACTCAAACCTCCCTAAGTATCTCCATGTTCCTCCCCTTTGAGCCGTGGTGTTCCTGCCTTCAGGGTTAAGATTTCTCAGGGAAGTCTCTTCAAACCTAGGTGATACTAAATGGATCACTGCTTCGGCAAAACATCAGCTCATATTATTGTATCACTATCTACATAGCTACGTTAGCTTTAGGAATGGGATGTTTAAACTAGCATTGCCCATATAAATTTTGCACAATCATACGTTGTGACTGTGTGCTGTAGAAACAACTTTGTGGAAGAAATGCATTTGCATGACACATCAACTGCTTTTATTGCAAGAATAATATAACAGTTGTTTGTTTGACTGCCTCCCTCAACAATATCTTACCTTGTGGTAAGTATGGGTCAAACTGTTAGATAATGTTTCCATTATACTTAAGGAGTTTAAATAGGGCCCTGAAACATTTTGTTGCTGCATGTTTTCTGATTGTTCTTTCTTATCTCAAGTGTAAAATAGATTGGTTTGACATTTCCAGAAAGTCTCTCTAAAGCCAGACAGAAAAATAATAGAGAATATTTGATCCTGTTTCTTGGACAGAGATCTACTGCATGAGTTTGAATACTTATATGGGTGTGATTTTGGTCCAGATTCTTTTGGCGCTAATACTGAAAACTTTTGGATTGCTCTGCTTAAAATATTCTAAATGGTGCATCGTTTCCTTCAAATCTGAGTGCTTCATGCCTTTTTTGATTTCGCAGATCTGACCTTCTATCCAGGCTAATTCTTGTTCCCTCTTGATACCAAAGGGGAGGCATTTTGAGCAGATTTTACATGCTACTAAGAAATTAGTAGTGATTATAGCTGATGTAAAGAAATCAGTTGAGCCTTTATGTTGCTGCCAGTAATTCTGTATTACTGTCTGCCATACCATATTGCTGCAGGGGCTGTATTGTAAATTGTTTAACCCACTTGCAGATTTAATTTCCTTCAACTTCCTTAATTGCTTGCATGGTGTCTGTATAGAAGTATTAGGACAAGGGAGTTTGGATAACTGAGAATGAAGAGCTAATTTGAAGAGCTAATTTCAAAGCTATTGATCTTTTTCTTTTTTTTTTTGTTTTTTTGTTTGTTTGTTTGTTTTTGACTGAGCTGGTACGGACCAGCTTCCCTGTGTGATGAAAACAAAGCATCCCTGATAAACAAGTTTAAGTACTAAGATTTTGCTGCTGTGAAAGAAAGGTCTCGTTGCAAATTCTTTCCAGTACTTTGCTTGGTGGAGTTCAGCTGCATTTTTCAACAGCGCTTAAGTCAACTGTGATGTTCTGTTAGACTTATCTTTGGCACCTCTTGCAGTTTGGAAACTTAAGGGGGAAAACAACACTGACAAAGTACAAGTCTTGGCATGGGCTATGCGGAGTAAAAGGTGGAAGATTCAGAGGAAATCCCTATTTTGAGGGCTTTCCAACATGAAAGAGAAAGAAAGATCCATTTAAGGGTCTTAGGAAAACTACAGAATCCTTTCTGAATCTTTTAAAGGAGTGTGGCTGAGCTTACTCTCAGTGCAGCATGGTGTTTTGTGGAAATAGAAATACGATGGAAGAGATTTGAACACTCCCAAATCTGTCAGGTTGCTGCAACGAGATTGATAATTGCCAGGACAACAGAGTGTCGTCATAACTAAGGTAAAGAGCCATAGCTATGATGATATAGTATTAGCTCTTAGCAAGAAAAGAAGTTGACTTTTATGACTCTCTTCCTCGTAGCCAAGTGGGACATGGTTTGGCTCAGTGATACTTAACAATAGACCACAAAGATATGGTCCATGCATAGAAGATAATGTCTAATAAAGGAGAGGCTGATGTAGGCAGTAGAAAAAGCATGAGTGCAGAGGAGCCTTGGGAAATAATCAGACAGAACAGGTTTCTGTAATATGTAACTTAAGATTGTTCTGAATAAGTACCAAATACCTGAGATAGCGTTTGTTTTATACAATATCAACAGAGAATATTATCTCTCTTACATGACAAAGAATAATTTCTATATGTTTTCACATTCTTTTTGGCCAGAAAACATTTTGGAATGGCTTATTTGGGAAGATTTCCTTACTACATCAGTTGCCACAAAAATCAGCTTTCCATCACTAATTGGAAATTACATCATAAACATCCTCAGTTCTTCAGTTGAAGCTGGAGAGCTCTTATGGTGTAGTTCCCGTTAGTTTCCTACAAAGTGGGTAAGCACTTGGCAATGTAATTCTCCATCTGTTTCTTACATGCAAATGCAGCGGTTTCAAAATCCATGAGATGCTGGACCTGCTTTACTTTCTGCTCACAAATGCCTGAATAATGCCATAAAAATGATGTTGAAAAAAATAAGCTTCCTTTCATTCTGATGCAGAATAATACGCTTTAAGTCAAAGCATTTGGGTAGATTCTGAGGTCAGAAAGGACCATTATGGTTGTGGTGCCAGACCTACAGGCCGTAGCATTTCACCTAGTGATTTCCATATGGAGTCTTAAAACTAGGAAATACTTATTTAAAGGAAAATTAACTCTAGTTTTGAAATGTACCAACACAGTTCCTCTAAAAGGGGATCTCTTCAGCATGTTTTTATCAAAAAGTACAAACTGGGGACTTCTCATGTGAATTTTAATAACATCAGTATTTGAACAACTCATTGTTAGATGCAATTTATGCTGCGTATTAAGATGGTGACATAAAGAGGATAGAGAAAGAAAGCTTTAAAATCACAAAGCTCTGAGCTTCAAAATAGTTAAATCCGTATCACAACCACTTGAATTGGTGAAGGGTGGCTGGGAGCAATCGGCACCAATTTTGTCAAGGTAGAAATGACTCTGAATCAAGAGAGGCAACCAGGCAGCTGACATATGGCTAAGATTTCAAAGAGATGCAATCCTTCCTTGAGTAATGTAACAAAGATCCAGCTGTGGGTCTGTTTTTGCCAAAAGTCCTCAGGAGATTGACGTCTGTAATATTATGTCAGATTATTTTTGATGGGCTCATATTTTGGAGGCATAATGCCAAATAGTGTAAGTGACTGAGAGGTTTCTGGATTGCTGGAGATTGTTAAGCCTGTAGATTTATCATCTCCTGATCAGATCTGAGGATGGCTTTTTCAACGATGTGGACAGAGACTGGCTCTGGTTAGACAAATATTTGTTTGTCATCGTTTTGCCTTGTAAATTGTAACACTGCTCTGCCTTCATGGAGAGAGGAGCCACCTTCTGCCGATGAACGTATAAGGCTGGTATTGGATGAAGGAAACTACATCCCCAAAACCATGCAAAGAGTTTGGCTGTGAATATTGTCTGTATTTCATCAGCCGCTGTTTGACATTCAGCCATTTCCGGCATAGAATGAGGCGTTCAATTCCGTCTCGCTGCACAACAAAGCAAGTTAGGAGGAAGACGGACGGAGACAGGCAATAATCCACTTATGAGTGTCTTCCAGCTGAAGGTTAACTTTAGCTTAACTGCTTTTCTCATGATTTCTTCTGGGTGAATCAGTAGAGGAAACAGAGGAGAGAAAATCTGCATCAGATAGCATAACCCGATGTGGCTCTCGAGTATTATCTTTGCTTACTAAAAATGCCACTTGATTTTGAATGTCTGGGATTGGGAACCAGAACACTATCTCCTGTCCAGTGACAACATTATCAAGTGTGATCTGTCATTATCAAGCAAAATTTCTCAAGATAATCAGATTTTATGACTCGTAGATGCGTGGATGTATTCCCAGTCCTTTAGAAGTCACTAGCAGCTTTGTCCTGAGCTGGGGCTCTTATCAGAAACAGCTAACTGTACTGAAGGTCCAAGTCTTTAATTTTATCCTGCCTTGAGGGATTTCTGTGATTTCATGGCTTGATAACCAATACTGAACAATGATAAACACAAGTTCAGTTGCGGTATGTTGTAGACTTCTAGATTTTAGTTTAATACACATGAAAGTCCTTCTTGAAATGTAGGTCTACCATTTAGAATTTTAGTTAAATGAAACATTATTTGAAATTAAAAGTGGGTGTATTAGCAGAAACTTATAACAAAGTACTATATTCCAGTCCAAAAGGCTAATGATGCTACAGCTCCATGTTTCTTATGAAATTCAGCAGAGTAGATGACGAAATACAAATGGCTTCTGAAAAACAAAACCAACCCAAACCCCTACTTTTCTCCCTGGAAGGATGCAATTTTCTGAAGAAACTTGAGCAGTGCTAGCTTTTGTACAATCTCTTGTGTTTCACCCAAAATACAATAAGCTTTTTGAATGGAGTGCTTAGTTTTTGTTCAGGTTTCTTTGTGGTAGA
This sequence comes from Apaloderma vittatum, assembly GCF_000703405.1. NCBI lineage: Eukaryota > Metazoa > Chordata > Aves > Trogoniformes > Trogonidae > Apaloderma > Apaloderma vittatum. The sequence continues at coordinate 51,125 of NW_009705661.1, read as the reverse complement.
TGCTGTTGGGGGTGTTTTGTTTATTTTTTTTTTTTTAAAAAAACCACAAACCTGCCCACCATGCAGTCTATGCTAGCATGACTCTAGCATTACTCTCCAAGTACTATATCCGGAAGTTTTAAAGCAAAATGCACCCAACAGACAAACAACTTCTGAGAGATATCTTGCAAGTCTCCAACATGCCAGTGATTACCTTAGTGTGCAACGGCTGGGAGAGAATTTTTGGTCTGCTTTACCTCAGCCAGGCAAGACTGGTGTGGAAGGTGATGCTGAGCTTTTGCTGAGCAAATTGTCACTCTTCTCCAATGGAGGACGTGGCCCTTTCTTTGGGGACAGCTATGAATCTTATTAAGCTATTTGTCACTGGTGGAGTCCCACAGACTAAGTATAAATTGCTTAAATATATGTTGTGTAATTACATATTGTGTTAAGAAAGACAGAAAGGACTTTTTTTCTCCTCTCACTATTTTAAATGTTGTGATGCCTTTTTGGGTATCCTGGGAAGTTTAGGTTTTGGGTTTCTTTTTTTTTTGTCTTTTTTTCTTAGAGAGCTCCACTATGTCCTGGTGCAGATTTAGGTGCCTAGATGTCTTTTTACTATAATAAAGAGGTTTCCTTTTAGGCTTCCTGGGAACTGCAAGGTATTTTCTCATGAATTTTTGTCATGACATTTGACAACATAATTTTTTTTTAAAAAAGCCATGTGTTCCTTGGCTTCATCCATGATGGCTGGTTGCCATATTTGTTTATTGGCCTGAAAAGCTGCTTGGAGGGTGACATGACTGTAGAAATCCCCTTTCTGTCAGGCGGCTGCTGGGAAGAAGTTCTTTCCGAGTGAAACTCCTCCAGAATAATTTAAAGTAGTGTAATTCTTTCAGAGACCAGAGATTCACCTTTTTAAATGAAGCTTCTCGATTGTCTTTTCTTGGGGAAATAAAAATCAAAATTCACTAATATCACCCATCTTCATTGTAAGTACACCTGACAGAAGTATTTTCTACGGCTGGCTAACCCTATTACCTATTTATTATTTACTCTTCTTCCTCCAGTTGCCAGGAAGCCTTTTACAGAACTGTAAAAGGCAAATTCAAGCAAATAGTAGGGTTTTCCCAAACAACATTGTGCCAAGTTATTTAGATCCTAATTCCCCCTACGTTACGCAATTGTTAATTGGGAAAGATCAGCAGCAGACAGCTCTCTATGGGAGATTCAATCCCCACTTCTTGCAGCAGCATGTATCATCTTTGTGAGATGGTTCATGGACTCTTCATTTTCAATATTTGGCAGTTTCCAAGCAGTTGCTGGGTTGGGAAGAACTATAGCTGATTATCAACCTCAAGGGTTTAAGCAAATATGCCTGCAACGTCTATTTGTGGAAAGAAAAACTCTTTGCATTCTTGCAGCAGCAAGTCCTGGGAACGAGTACACATTTAAGAGATCTTTACCAGCACGTCCTAGTGCATCACAGACACAGGACGTTTCTGCAGTTTGTGTTAGACAGAAATATTAAATCTATGACTCTTGTGGACTATTGATACCAGGCTCCTAGCACAGGCTACTGTAGCTGTATGCTTGAGAGAATAAAGATGATAATCTGACAGAAAGAAAAGTCCTTATTGTCGAGTTACAGAGAGGAATAGCAGGTAATGCTGGAACTGCAGATGTTGAGGAAAAGGAAACAGAACGAGTCTGAAAAAACCAGGCTTTTCTAATGAGGTAGATTTGATGGGTCAGTTTTTCATCTAGACTAATGTAAAAGTGAAGCTTGGTTATTCCGCAACCAAATGAACTTGCAATGTGTGCCAAAATCGGATCCTGGCTCAAAGTTTCCAGCTATGACTTAATGTAGTCTTCAGCTTTGCAGAGGTGGTCTAGACCAGCAGAGTACTGGAAGAATAGAGAACACATCATAAAACGATAAAGTTTCCAGAAACTCTGTGTATGTATGTGGAGAGTAAGTTTTGGGATAAATTATCTCTGTTTTCCTTCAGCTCTTCAGTTTGCTTGTTTTTTGGCAGCTATTCTCACATCCTCTCCTGTGACTATTCTTTTGATGCTTTCAGAGTTTTTGCGATATTGCCCCAGTAGCTGGCAATGGGAATCAAGTCTATGGTAACCAAGTTAGAATCAAAGTAATTATTTTCCTAAATGGTAGTGATTTTTTTTTTTTCGGTTTTACCACAAAAGGAAGTCTTTGAGAGCTGGTTATGTGCCTCCAAGTTTCGAATAACCAAGTGGAATCAAATAAATAATGAAAAAATAATCTTTCCATGTCTTGCTAAATGAAAATAAAGAGAAAAATAAGGAGTGGTGGTGTGAAGGATCAGGCTTCAAAACCAATTTCTGATACATGGCATAGCCCTTCTTAAGTGTACTTAGTTCTGCTGCTGCTAATAGCATCAAAATTGTTAAAATGAGTTTAAGGGTATAACCTCTTGTTACTACAGAAGTAGCATTAAGCAAGCAATAAAATTCACAACTTTCTTAGTGGAATGGAAAACATTTCAAGATACAGATGTAATCCGTTCTTCCTAAGTGCAATAGTCCGTGTTTAAAACAAAATTTGTACTTAAAATTCATCATTCTGCTCTATTAAAATGAGAGTGAGCTTTGGTATTGGTAGTCTAATCTATTCCTCTGCCTTTACTTATGGAAACCAAATAAAAATCAGGCAAAAATTCTTCACTAGAAATAAGTGATGAAGTAAGAGTCAGGTTGCAGAGGATGGAGGTGGGAGGCAATAGTGTTGAAAAAAGAAATTGCTTTGATACAGTGCATGATAAATATGTGGTTCTTGTTCCTCTTATATTCCTGAGGCCCAAGATTTGTTAGGATTCTGTTTCTAAGGCTAATGAGGATGTTCACAATTAAAAGAACAGGGGTGAAAGAAAATCATGTTAATAAAGTCAGGATACAAGCCAAGTGGTTTGTAGCGCTGCGTAAGGAGGAACGTGGCTCCCTCTCAACATTTTTTCAGTGTTTGTCTCCTGGAGTATCTTGCACCTTCCTCTGAAGTGCTTGTGTTGGTCATGCTGTGGTCATGCCAGATAGTTCACTGGTCCAGTCTGGGTTCCTGTAATTGTCTATTTATATGAACCACTACTTAGGGTTTGGTTTCAGTCTAAATTATTTGGAAAAAAACTGTTACTTTGGTTTTAGAATTAAAGGTTATGAATAAATTAATTTGCTCTGTCTGCTTGCCCCAATCTGGTTGGACAGCCCATAACTAGCCAGCTTGGAAAGCAGAGCAATGGCATTACCCACGGTGTTACCTAGCCTTCTGGAAATGAGCCCCTTTTAGATTAATAACTTAGTACTAGACAGACCAATTTATCGAGGGGAAAAAAGAGGATTCTGGGTTTTTCGCTAGCACACAAAGTTCATTTTACTACATGCACAGTCTACATCCATCCAGGAAACAATTGTGGAACCTGGAACTGTCCTAAGCAAACTAGAAGATCTGGTCATATTAAACTTTAATACTGAAATTTTCCGTTGTAATTTAATTCCACTTTGGCTTGCCAGAATTTTCAGTCCTTGGTTGATTGTTGTCATGTATTTATTCTGCAGTGCTCTTGACTGTAGTAAAGAGTAATTTTAAAAAAACGTGAATATGAAAGAGCAGGGGATTATAAACCCATGTAATATTTGTTCCAAAATTTCATAATATGTCCAGAAGTTTCAAACCATTTTACACCCATTAGTGAGCTCTGTCTGACAACAAATTGATAGGGTGGGAAATCATTATTACGAAGAACTACTGCAGTGGTTAAGTGCAGCGTGAAAATAAATATCCCTTTACTTTGTGGTAAAGGCAGATAGGAATAAAGCAAAGTTTTTACACACAGAGGATAACTTCTAAAATCCCTCTGCCTGGTAGCCAGAGTGAGGTCAAAATCAGGTTTCCCATCTGCTAGTGCTTGGTTGAAGTAGTACAGGGAGTTAATTTAGCTCAAAGATGTCTGGGTAAATCTATAGGAAGGAAGTTTGCAGACAGGAAGGAGGGGTGTGGATGGGAAAGGCTTGCCCCGTGCTAGGCTGCATTGAATGCAGTCTCAAATCACAGCGCGCGGATAAGAAAGAATTTAGAAATTAATGTACAATCTTGAGAATTAAATTCTCTATCAAGCGACCTTAAAGTCTGGCAGCTGTTCTGGAGCTGATAAGGGGGGGACCCGCTGAAATGTTCCCATGGAACGCTCTCGTCCCTGGCTGGCATTACGGCGAGTTACAGAGCATGAATCAGAATCTAATTCTGTCAACCAGTGATAGGGCCTGAGAGGCACTGGCCTATGTGTTAACAATATGCTCTGTTGAGTTATGGGAATCGTAGAGTCCCTTTTTCTTTTTTTTTTCTTTTTTCCCTCTCCCCCCTTCAGCCTGTTTTTCCCACACTGCCTCCCGTCCTTTTCATTCCAGAGCATGCAGTACATGAATACATATGTGCATTAGCTCATGTGTATAGTATATCAAAGTGCATTTTAAAATGACTTAGCATAACAGTGTTATCATACAAAGTAGAAGGAGCCCAATACCACATAACATATTGACTGTGTTTTTGACAGGCGGGCTCCAAGTATAACAAAATCATATGTCTTGTTTTATGGGTGGGCAAATCTTAAAGAGCTCAGCTTGCAAAGAGGGCGAGTTAAAAGTGAATCTTGTCTCTCCTCCCCCTTCCCCTTAATTTTTCAGTCTACTCAGGTTCAGTGTCATCATGCGAGCCAGCCTTTTATCACGTGTGACAAAGTAAACATCAGTGTGGTGACAGTGAGTAGAAATGCTGTGGGAGAAATCATTTGGTTTACTTTAGCTCCACAGAAACCAAACTGTATGAAACTGAAATTGTTCAATTTACTCTGCCTGAAGCCAAATGCCAGAGACACGTTAAAACATCTGTTTGCGTTTATAACGTGACTGACTTTGCCAATGATAAAATGGATTTTAATATGATAATTTGAGTGCCCAAGGAGGTGATATTAAGTAGTTTGCTATTTTTGCCCCAGGTCATTAATCATTTGAATCCTAATCCGAAGCTCCCTAAAGTCAAAAGATATCTTCTTGCTGTCAGGCTCTGGGTGAGGTACATTTCTTCCTGGGGGCTATATAAATGTGCTTGAACACATTGTTGTTAACACAGCAGTTCTGCTGGGTAAGGATTCATGTTAAACAATTTCTGTTGATATTTCAACACTAGTGACTTACTGAGTTCTAAATCGATCAAAATACACAAAGTAGAAGCCATGGCATGTTATCCTACTTTACCTGAAAATGCTAAACTGGGGAACATGTAGTTGAAACTTTATTTCAGCTTGCTTCAAAGTTGAATGAGGTTCAGTAATGTGTTAGAAAATATCAATAAATCTGTTTAATGTCAAGTCTGAACTCACAGTTTGGAACCTGCTGTTTAAAAACTTAACTGTACTTCTGCTACCAATCATTATCACCTTAACTTCTCCAAAAGTGCAAGGACTGGAGAGTCACTGTACAAATAGTTTCTACTTTTAAAATTTCCCGATTGCTCTATCGCATCGATTAATAGGGTCTCAGGTCAGTGTGTAACAGGACCGTCTTTCATCTGAAAAAGAGATTATATCATTGAAAAAGAGATTATATTGTCCATGTTTTCACATGTTAGAACAGGTACAATTTTGTGTTCTTTCACAAATCTCTAAATGTCAGTGTGTGCTGCAGGCACCTATTGTAGTTTTGCTAGTCTCAGCGCTGCTAAAAGTTTCTGAAGCTTCTGTCCTGTACGTCCATAGTTTAAGGTGAGATTGCTTTGCAGCCTTTCTATAAATGGAAGTCACTAGTTTGGATCTAGCTATACATCGTAACAAAATTTATGAGAACGTGTCTTGTTTTAAATGAAGCTAAAATTGAACAGCAAGCTCAAAATATAGGAGATAGAAAGTTTATAGTCAATTATCTGAGTCCCTTTCCATAAGAAATCAGGCTGAAAATCCCATCCTAAAGGCTTTCCTCCAAATCTGCTGGCTTCAGCCTCTTCTCTTCTGAATGGAAGATGATGAATGAATTGTATCACATCTTGTGCCTAGTTCTCAGGGCATTTTGGAATAACAGTAAATCACCGTGCTATAATGGGAGTATATGGCTTATCGTTAGGTTCTTGAGACAGGGTTTTGGATGGCAGTGTCTCACACAGATATTGTTCTGTAACAGTTAACTTAATAATTAAATTCTGTGCCAATAGTGATAATGGATCTTTAGTCCATAATGACTGCACCAAGGTGATTTTGTGGAAGGAAAGCTCTTCATATGCATTCGTTAGGTAGTTTCTTATGTAAAAACTTATCTCTAGCCAAGATTTTGCCTGGTCCACTGGTCTCCAGTTTAGCAGAACTCCAGCAAGCTTCCTGTTAGTAGATAACACTTGGAGGTGGGTCCTTTCTGGAGGCGAGTTCATTGCCAAGCAATGAGATAACATCAGTTGTCTTCTGGGGAGACAGTGCGCTGCACTTGTCTCGCATTTCATCTTTTGGCTTTATATGCTCTGCAACCTGCAAATCACTTTCTTGTTTGCTTTCTTTTGATCAGTTTTCTTCATTTATCCTATAAGCTTTTTGTTTATTGGACTATTTTGTAGCATATGCTAAGCCAGTCAGTTTTGCAGCAGAGCCCTTATCTTGGCTGTATCTCAAAGTGCTGCCTTAACAGAAACAGTGAAAAATAGAAATTCATACCTGGAAGTCTTTGGCTAAAATGTGCCTTCAACAGACTTGTGAGCAAACCTTAATTCCCCTAGGGGCTTGCTTTCTGAATGTGTATTATCAGTTTGTGTACCTATAGACATATTATATTTAGGAGTAAAGGAAATGGGCTTTTCAAGAATACGCCTATCTTCTGTTCATCCTCTCAACTATCATATTAAAAATAATAATTGGTGCTGTCAGCATCATTTCCTGGAGACGTTTGTGACAGAGAGTTGGGAAACCCCCACGTCTCCTCATGAGTTGTCCCCACCAGAGCCGTCTCTGAATCTAATTTCCTAGATGCAGAAAGGGATGTTTGAGTGTCAGACTGTGTGTGATGCTACGAACTCTGTGAAGGCTTGAAAGAGCAAAGTACCACAGGCATATTTTTGTTTGTAATTTGCAGCAGTGCGTCCACATAGAAAGTGCAATTAATAAATGCTGCTGGTTTAGGGCTGTATCCTGTACCTGTTTTTCAAAGATGCCATTATTCAAAGATTCAGAGGTTTGAATGCCAGAGAGGATAGTTGGGACTATTCTGATCTCAATTCTGAGTGCAGCACAGACATCAAATTTCTGATAATTTGGGATGAGGCTGTAACTTCAGCTTGAGCTAAAATGTCAGCTTCAGAAATGCATCCAACCTTCCGGAAAAGACTGACTGGAGAACCTCTAGGTAGGTTGTTATTGTCTAGCAATATACTGCACATTAATTTTATCTTCCTTTCATCTTTCTCTGTTGTTCAGAATGAGGTAAAGTTATATAGTTAATGCTGTTAAGATTATTGATGATACTGTTTGCCACAAATGAATTAGTTTATAGTATTAAACTTTTTCCCACTCTTTCTGGATCATCTGCCAACACAATTCATATGGATGTGAATTTCATGCACAAGTATTTCCTGAATGGTTTGGAGAGTTTAATTTTGATGAATGGATTATTTGCAATATTTGCGCTTTGATTTTTTTAATGTACAATTTTAGGAGGTCCTCTATTTTATCAAGAATTTCTAAATAATGTTCCACTACTATGAAATAGAAAAATGAATATTAGTTACTCTGAAAGCGAAAATTGGTGTTAGTAAAAAGTTTAGAGTGATTCATTATTTGTGAGGCACATAAGCACAGATGAAAGACTGTCTGTAAAACAAGCTAATGTAAACCCAAATGAAATCCAGATTAGTTTTGCCACAGACCTCAGGTAACTGAATCAGTTCTCTAATAAAGATACATAACCGTAAATAATTTGACATTAAAAAATCCTTTCAGTTCAATGTCTTTGCTAAGAGATATGTTTGCACATCTGTGTGACTACCTCAACTAGCCAGTGTCTGTGGCCATTTTTAACAGAGAGAGCTGGAGTTCTTGGAACGAAATTACTGCAGGTTGTCCTTCCAGATTCTTCACGTGGATGAGCTTTTGTCCTAGCTGGAGGCTGCTAGTGAGACCTTTAGTCCTGTTTTAGTGAAATCAGTGCCAAGCGTTTTTCTGGTATGAGTAGGAACTGATCTTTACAGGACCTGAGCCGGGGGAAGCCCCATAAAAGCTCCGTAGCGAAAACTGTGAAAATCAGATTTTGATCAGGCTCAAACTTTAAAGGGGAATGATCTGAACATAAATGGCTTTCATTTTCCCCCCCTTCCCCCTATTTTAACATGAAGCATCCCTTTTTTTTTCCCCCCCCCACATATTTTAAGAGGGAAATATCTCAGTAAGCAATTATAGGATTTTCTCCAGCATACAGGGATCTTGCAATGTGATGTTTTTCATCTGGCATGTCTTTGTTACTTTCATTGTGGGCCGTTCTACTGAATAGAAGGCAGACATTACTCAGAATGAGAGCGGAGACTGTCTGTGTTTGAGTACTGAAGCTTTATTTAAAATGCATGCTTTGCCAGTGAAACTCATTTGTGCCTTTCTTTTATAATGCAACTCCAGCCCTTCAGATGTGTTACACGGCTGTAATATGCACACATTCTTTGCCTTCCAACAGGCACTAGCATTACTTTTTTTTAAGCACACCATGAACAAGTGCAAGAGGGAGACACAACTGAATCAACTCTACCCGCATAAAATTTAAGTTTCTGCTAAATGTTTTGCAGAACAAGAGGTACACTTTTTTTTTTCCCCTTAAGCAGTTCTTCTTCCAATGGAAAAGACATAAATGAAGAAGTTGTAACTAAACAAACCTTGAAACTCTTTTGCAGCATTTCCACACCTGTTGATTTGGAGAGGGTTGAGCCTTAGCTGTGTTAGTGGACCATGCTCACACTATGGAGTCTGAACGGTAACATGGGTCAGGACACACGCAGAGATGGGCAACCCAGAATGATTTGTTCAGTCTTGTCGTCCCTTGTCGCCAGGGTGCATTCAGACCTGGTGGTTTCTTTTCTGTCCTTGGCCATGAAGGTGTGCCATTCAGAAAAAGTACTGACATAAAAAAGAACCAGAACGCATTATAGGGAGAAGTTGAACCTTGGTGCTGATTTCGCTGTTTGCTGAAGTCCTTGCTGGGATAGTCTGGTAAGATAAAATAGTCTGAAAGTGGAGATGGCTAAAGTTGAAAAGGAAATCTATGTATATAATTTATCCATAACCTCTTTTTCTTTGTCTTTTTTCATTAAAATTATTTGATGACATTTTAAAATAGACCCCAAGTACACAGTCAGTTAACACTGGAACTTGTTTAAATCGTATTTAAATTGCCAGAGCTAGCATCGAGCCAAATGCATGAAGGTGCCACTCTTTCACTGACCCAAGACAGTGCAGCATGTGCATAGGACAATATGTGTTTCCAGCTCTGCTTCACAGCTGATCTAGAAGAACAATATTACATTAGCAACAGTAACTATGATTAAAAAAAAATGATAGATTGGAATCTGTGTTCAGTGCTTTGAATTTTTCTCGAGAGCACCAAGCAATGCAATAGATGATGCTCTTGAAGTATATAGGGGGTTTTTTTATGTGCTCTGTTGAGACCACAAGTTTAATTTGCTTAGGTCGCTGAATGGTGTGAATCAGGTGTGGTTTGCATGGAGCTCTAGCTGGCAATAACCATCGATTTCATTTTGATTAAGAGCTTTTTGAAGTTTACAAAAAAAATCCTTCCTGTCTTTGGCCTGTTTTTGCACTATCAAATCCTGAAATCTTTTATTAAGGTGCTAGCTTCTATGGGTTTACTGGTGTAAGATTAGATTTTAGGATACTTCATTCTAACCCTGAAGACTTGCATTTAATTTTTACAGCATTTGTAGAAGGTGGCTGTCATATTCATGCATCCCTGAGCAGTCCATATCCTTTTCAGAACTCCAGGGTTCTATTGGTGTTTTGGCCCATGTTTCATCTGTGTGACTTGTTTTGCTTGCGTTGGTGGTGATGAATCTAATCCTTTTTCATAAAATGCTCTGAGATCTTTCACACACAAATACAATCTAAGAGAAAAGCATTATCTTGGGCAGCTTGAAAACCCAAGGCTGAATTCACTGAGGAGAGGACAGGTCTAATTCTTGTAGAGGCCAAGTGAAGCAGGCAATGTCTAATAAAAATCACAAGTAACAGAACTTGGATTTAGCTCAGGCTACAGTGATTCATGGTTTAAGGTTCCTGGCTCAGTCAATGGTGTTAGCCATGGTGATAGACACCATGCTGCTTAATAATACTACAACTGAGCTTGATTTTTCTTGGCAAAATAGAGTATGTTGTAGACAACTTCACGTGGCCACCTTACTACAAAGTGAAGGGATTAAGTATAGGTTAAGAGTTTTTAAAATTCTATTTGAGAATATCAGAGCATTAAATATAAAATGCAATACTAGTAGTAAGACTTAGCCTATATTTCTTAACTCTGAGATGCAAGAAACTGTTTTTTACTCTAAATGGGAGAATTTGAATGTCTAGCAAGAAGTGATGTTTACAGGATACAAATGGGTGTGAGATGCTGTCAAGTTTTATTGCTGTTCAGTAAAAATGGTCACATTACTCCCAAGTGGCAGAGTTATGTATGTAGAACAGGTTTTCCTCTTGGAAGCAGCAGTGAAAGTGTTATACTTTGTCATACGTGTTACATGTTTTGCCTGTGTCTTGCATTTGTGGTACCTCCTTGCTTTGTCATTGGGATGTTTTCTGAGCAACTCGTTTCCTTTACGTTTCATATGGAAACATTATTACTGGCACGGGTATAATTAGAGAAGCACAATTCAAGTGTTTTTTTGATAAAGACATTTATGTGCTGCCTAATCTCATCTTGTATATTGTTTTTGCTAGAGGTGGAACTGAATTCAACCTATGAAGCTAAATATCACTGAACTTGATGTTTTTAAATGCCATGTTGTCATTTTTAGAATCACTTGTGTGTGTCTTCATCTTAAGAGCTCAAAAAGCCCATTGAATGACTTTTCTTGTGAAGCCAGTTGAATGTGGACTCCATGTATCACATTTACAAAAGATTGCCTTCCTCTGCAAGGGCTATATGTAATCAGGGCTGTGCAGTACACTGGGCAATTTAACATTAACACTGCCTGAGAAACCTAGCAGACCACTCCATCTCAAGCTTTTAGTATTTTTCCTCCTGCTCGTTTACTCTTCTGCCAGAAAGCCAGCTGTTTTCAGCCTTGTTTGTGACCCAGGTCCCCTTCCTGTGGAGAAAGCTTTGGAAAACTTAATCTACTCTTCTCCAGCACCAGTTTTCTTTACTAATGGAACACGGAATAAGAGTGCACTTGATTTCATAAACTTCATTTCGGCAGTTGGAAAACTTCACTTAGTTTCATTTTGGTTTAGCTGAAACCTTCCTCTCCTCCAATTAATGAACATGAGACTTGTCCTGGGATGTATCCCTCCCATCTCAGTAGGAGAGAGATCTTGGATGCGTTGTCATATTCACTGGTGTAGAAGAGGGGAAAGCTGTGTACTGCAATTCTCTTTCCATTACAGACTTGAAGGGTGTGATTTGTTCCCTCTTTCTTTCTTGGAAACCGAAGTGTTCATCTTTACTTTTCATTGGGCAAAGTGTCTTATAGTAAATATTTTCAGACCTGTTCCAATATAAGTGTACAAACTTGGATAGATTAGAGCTTTTTGGGTTTCTCTACCCATGCTTGACATCACTTTGGCAATAAAAAACACTTCGGCCAGCCTGTGAGAGAGTCTGCAGAGAATTCGTGCTGGAATGTTATGCTGCTCTGCATTTTGTGATTCTTCCTGGAAAGATGCTTGTTAGGAAAAAGTGTTTCAGTTTCTCTGTAACTAGCAGTTTTATTTTTTCTTCTATTAAAAAAAGGTCAATGCACGCATTTAGCCTAAACATTAGGATCTTCTACATCTCCTAAAACAAGATCACAAACAATGACTAAAAGGGTAAAAGTAGAAAAATAACTTACCTACTTCTGTTGTGAGTGTCGTGGTTCTTTATGTCCCAATTTCCTTAACCTGGCATGTGCTACTTTCACCAAGGAATCTTAGTTTTAGGGAAACTCTTTAGATGTAAAGACTTAAAATACAGAAAGGGAATAAAAAGAAGTTAATGTCTGTTTAGCTGAGGGCTTTTGAGGGTTGGGTTTTTGAGACCTTTAAGGTCAGGAGCACTAGCACAGCTTAATATGATTCAGTGATGTTAGATGATGCATAGACTTTAAATTCCTTGCACCTCTGTTAGTTTTCTGACCTTATATCCCCAAGCAGCAACGATTTTCAGAGATGTATGGGTAAAATAGTTTTGAAATCAAACTAGGAAGTTACAGACTTTGGCTCTTTTGGGCAAGAGAAAAGAGAAATGGCAGACGACGAATTCAGCCAATAATCCCCTTTTATCTGTTTGAATATAGATCTGAATTTCAGTACAACGTGAGTCACAATGTGTAAAACAGTTTTTTAAGCTCAGAATTGAACTCTGATACTTACACTTGAGTGCAGACTTTCTCAGAACATTGCTAAGATAAACATGCTTTGCAAATTGATGGTTGTACCTATTAACTTTACAGCCATACCATCCTGAGTAGTATCTAAAAGGTCTGAAAACTTGACAGCAGTGGATCAGAAGAACGCTGTTGTGGAGGTTTCAAAGAACACAAACATCTTGTAAGAATACTAATAAAGTAATTCTGTGTCCTCTTTATCCTTTTCCATGATTTAATGTGAGTTTGGGACTACTTCAGTAGAATAAATTGTATCTATTTGGTGAGTTGAAAGAATTTATTCTCTCAAGGGGAAAACCAGATTTTTCTGGTAACCTTTTCAAGAGGATGATTGTTGATGGTGCTGAGCCAAGCAAGGTTCTAGCATAGTGATGATAGCTGCCTGTCTCAAGGGAAGTTTTTCTCAGACTAAACTTCTAAGGCAGTTAGCTACTTGGACTTCATTATGATTTTCAGTTCTGCCTGAACGCTAATGGAAATCAACAGGGACTCTGCCTGACTTTGGATGCTTGTAAGAGCATGAGCTGCTACCTTCAGGTGCTCTAGACACCTTTGGAAATCTATTTATTTGCTGTTACAAACCAATTGGGAGTTTGTGCATCTTTCCTAGGTTTTGGAGCAGTTCTACAAAATAGACACCATGTTTTACCCAGGAGACGGCTCCATTTCCGTGGTGGGTGAAGTGATGCTTAAATAAATAGTCTGTCAATTTGTTAAGCATGAGGGATCCATAAAAATGAAAGTTATTATTGCAGCAGGAATTTTCCCACAGCAAAACCAAAACAGAACTGAGTTTCAACCATAAAAATATTGCAAGTAGGGCACTTGTTTGCTTCTTACCTCTGTTAGCTTGTTTTATATAAGCCAGCATTCTGGTTCCCCTTTACGAGGAGTTAGCCGGGTAGCATGGACATGTTGGTCCTTGCATTTGCAGAAGAATTATATGAGCTAAACACATGTTCTGCCACTGGCACATTACTGTTATCCTGCCAAACCCTTTCTCAGTGCTTGGCTTCCACAGCAAGGAGAATGGGTGGAGGAAGGAAGGAACAGCTGGGAGGCGATTATGATTTCCTGACGCCCTACCCCACCCATGGCACAGGTTAGATCAGTTCTGAGTCGCAGGCAGCTGGTAGAAATCCCCGGGAGACTGTCCATTCATCTCCTGCATTATCTCCACCCAGTACCTGGCACACGTCCTCTGCAGCAGGCTGCTGCTGGAGGAATGGGTCTAACAAATTCAGTGCTCCCTCCTTGGGGCACTTTCTCTCTTTGGGATGGTGCTTGGAAAGGAACAGACACTCAATTCTGCTCCTTGGAGTGCAGTGCAAGTTGGATTTCAACAAGGCTTCTGTGCATGGAGTTTTATCTGGAAGCCTGGGGGGCCTCAACTGCTTTATTCTAGTTGTTTGAAGGTTATATTCCTGGAACTATTGTCAGTTTAAAAGTTAAAGTCCAAGAAGAGCAGGAAACTACTCACTGAAGTGGGGGAAGAAAATGTGCTGGAAGAAGCAAAATGAAATTGTTAAAAGAACACTGTCTACTTCTGTCATGTTGGAAAGTTCACCTGGATAAAATTTGTGCTGTTTAAAATATTCTTTGTATTATCTTCCACAGTAGTGACAGCCAGTTACAAGGCTAAATTCATAATCAGCCTTTTTTAACAGTCTGTAGTGACCCTTTGGCTGATAAATAAGTATTACAGTAAGCACAAAGTGGTGAGACAAGTTTCATGGACTAATGCTGAAACACTTTACAGCCCAGCAGAAAGCCAAATGGATTGTGGATCAAAGGGTGACCAATGCTAAATTCAGGACAATAAGCTGCAGTTATCTGATGTCCTAGTAAAGGGCGAGTCACAGACAGAGCTGTTGGCTGACACCCCTGGAAAGTAGTAGTAGTAATAAACATCTGGAGGATTTGACATATTCTTGGTTGCCAGTAAATAATCCCTGGCTCCTAAGCAATTGTTTTTGGGTAAGCAGATTGATATGGAGGAGCTAAAAAATAATCATATAATAGAATGATGGACAATACCCGGAGAAATTGGGACCACTTGTGTGCCAGCATTAATAATGAACAGGGTTGTAGGAGAGAAAGGGGGAAAAGGCCCTGATCAGGTTGTAGCACTCAGTGTCAGAGGTCAGCCACGGAGAGAGAAGAACAAGGAGATGGTAACTCATCTGTCACCAAGAGCACCTATGGACTTGGCCCTTCATTCTTCACAGGGACCAATAGCAAAATCACTAGGGTGGTCTTGTGCAATCAGAAGAAATGTTTGTATTCATTTTAGGATTTGATCCAAATTTGACTGAGTTCAGCTAGAAATCTTTCAGTAACTGCAGGGAGACTTGGAGTTGGCCTGCAGAAATTTTCTGTTTTCATCTCAACCTGCAAACATGAGCCTACATGCCCAAAGGAGCACTTTACACTTCCATGTTTACTCTCATCTGTTTTTCCTACAGGGATTCATTTTGATGAATGCCCCAATTATCTGTTTGCTCTAGCTCTTATTTACTTTTCCATGACTGTCTTGCCTATTGGTATATCAGGAACATACCAGTAGTGCTGCTGCCATGTACTTACAGCATCTTGATCTTGTTTTCTCCTTTCTTTTCCCCCTGCAATCACATTTCAGTCAACCAGGGCGTTTGTGCAGATGAAATCAGTCTTCGTCTCATACAACAGTACACATATTAGCCTTTTACATTATAGCCTAATAACCTAAATATTCATAACGTAATTGTGGCTGGTGGGACGCCCTCCTGTACAAAACTGATGGTGCTGCTTCCCTTCACGTAAACCCTGTTGACAGGCAAAAGGTTACTGCTTGTATAGGCAAGTTCATTGCTCCGGTTCACATAGCGCTATGGATACATCATCAGATTAGTCAAACGTCTGAAAAGGATTTTGTCTCTAAGGTTCTAGTGGCTCCTTGCCTGCCTTTGATATTTCTGTGGTTGCACAAGGTTTGACCATGTTAGCATTGCGCAGGGTTCTCTCATAGAGAGCTCATTGTCTGTGTCCTTTCCCTAACAAAAGACTAAGATGTGGGGCTTAACTACAGTTGTGGGATGTATTTCCCATTTAAAATAATAAACCAAAGGTATTTACTACTTTTTAGCTGCAGTATCAATAAGGTGATAAGATAGCTTTTACCAAAAGGAAAATAAAATGTACTGTATCAAGTCTTTGGTTTTACAGATGTGGTAGTAATCAGGCTTTGAGGGTAGGTCATTACAGCCGTGGAGATTTCAGGAAGTGATTCCTAGATTAATTCCTGCCCAAGAATGTATTAAATGTAAGAATAACATGGTTTGATTCCACTGATGGTGTTTCGTCTAGTCCCAAAAGAGATGCCACAGAGCGGTACCAAGCTATCTTCATTATTGCAAAGAGCGGAGCAAACACAGTGCTCTGTGAAAGCGTGAATGACACGTTTTTACTTTCTTCACACAGAATTTTGTTTGATTTCCAGTTGGTATTTTTTTTCAATTTTGACTTTTATATTGTAATGTTTAATATTGGGATTGATGAAATTTAATTCTCCTATCTCATTTGGTATTCTATGTTGATATCATACTTTAATTTGAAGCAACATTTTATTTAGTATTTAATGTTTCCAAGATAGTTTTTTTGAGGAAATTTTCATACTGAAAAAAGTTTTACTTGTTCCAAAATGGAGCACAAAGCATGTTTTGGAATACTAGAATTTCCCACGGGGCAGAGATCCCGCTTTCCAACCAATTCTGGTATATGGGCTCTGAAGAATCCCTTCTGATTGCTCAAAGAGGACTTGGCTCATGAGCACTTCTGAAGTTTATTCAAGGGCAAAAGATGGGGTAATTATTATGAACGAGTCTCACTTTGGTTCATTCCCAGAAGACCAAAGTAAAAGCCAGTAAAGAACTTGATGCTGTCTCACCCACCAGCTGTCATTTCTAGCCCAGATGCTCCACATCTCTTGCCAGCTTCTTGCTGGGGTGGTGGGAGGAGGAAGGGAGGGCTTAAAAATAAAGTAATTTTTAAAAGAAGAGGAGGAAAAATGAATATTGTTTGTGAAAACAATGATTTGATGCAATGTGGAACATAGCTATTAGCCCTTGGTATCCACGTGAGCCACATATTCCTATGCCTTATGACAAACTGTGTCTGGTTTTTGTGTATAAATGGGAGTTTAGAATGATAATTCTCTCATAGCTTTCAGATATGGGATTTTTCTGCTCCAGTGTTTTGAGGAATTTGTACGTATGCATACAAATGTAGATTCCATCACTTTGTTAACTGAGCATAGATTAGTGTCTTACAACACTTTTCTTGGGCAGTAAAAGGTTATCTCTGCTTTATGGGTGAAAACCAAGAGACACAGGGATTTTAGAGGCCTCATCCACAGCCTATAGGCATTAGTAGGAATCTTGGTTTCAGTGGTCATGGATCATGTCCTTAGTGACTGTTATGATGACTCAGTCAAACTGCTTAACCGTCTAATAATTTTCTTAAATTTTGTTTTTTCCCAGCACCAACCTGTATCACAATATCTATTTTCTAGAGTGTACATAAAACTATGTTTTAAAGTCACAGCTTTGCTCTTATTGTGTTTTGTATCAACAGGAGTAAAGAGCAGAATGATAGCTCAGGTTATTATCTTTCAATCTTTATTAATTATAGTACCTAAGAAAAATTTCAGAAATTATTAATGTTGAGATGGCTGTCCTCAAAGCCAACCATGTCTGAGGATAGCTCATAATTAAGTTAAAAATCAATGTTGTCTGGTCTTTTTCTTTTTCTGTACGTGATGAGTTTAGATACAGTAAACATAATAATGATTTTGAAAAGCTTAATATTTGGTCAAGGCATTTATATGTGCACTATGCAAGAAGATAGATTTTTTTGGTTTTAAAAAACTAAATTGAGTTTTGGAAGCTCAAATTACTTGCTTTACAAAGTATTATTTTGTAAAGCTTACACTCAGGTCTATAACAGAAGTCTAAAACGTGGTTCCTTGATGAGGGCTGGAGCAACCCTAATCTTTTCCTGTATTACTGAGCTCTACCACGTTTAGATCATTGTCGGCTTAATACAAGTGTTAAGTGATGTACGGGAGAGCTGCCCACAAGTAATAACAGAATGCAAATGCTCCAGGCTGAGAGAAAGTATTTCACCTGATACAGAGGAGTTTTAACTAGAACTAATGGGATAAAACTGAGCAAAAAGACGTATTTAGACTCTACATCAGAAAAAAAGTTCCTAGTGGTGAAAGCTGTGAGCCTATGGTATGTACTCCCAAGGGAAGCAATGGTAGCAGTATGTTTAAGTTACTTAAAACTACTCAGAAAAAATACTTGAGAGTGTACTGTAAGGATCTAACTGGTTTGGTGGTGATGAGGAATAGTTTGTTTGATTGCTAAGCTTTTTCCTTCTCTGAGGACTATGATTCACTTTATGTTCTTGAATGTACCATAGAATTAATGCTTGCTTTGGATCAATTGAAAAAGCATTGATAAGCTTGAAAAAAAAGTTATTTATCTGTTCCAGCATAACACCTCTGTGTTTGTCTAGGTAATTTAAAAAGTAGTAGTAATCCTGTGTAAGCTTTTTCATGATTTTCACAAATGCACAATTGAAACAAAAAAGAAATTCCTATGCTTCATTGGGGCTTTTTGCCATATGTGTTTACTGTTATAGACTCAACCAAGGAGAAAGGTTGTGTCACTTCAGCTTAATCGGAAATGCAGTAGAACACTTTTAAAATGCTGACCTCAGTATCCAAACCATACATTTCAAAGTAGTGATGTAACTGGTCAAGAGGAGACCAGAATGTAATAATGATGACTAAGCAGTGTTGTCAGTGTTCACCACTTTTCTTCTTTCATGCACAGATGCCTGAGGAGTGGTATAAATGTGATTCCAACTGTGACTAATGGTCAGTATCTCTACAGGGCGCGAAATAAAATGGTGCCGCTTTTGTAAAGTTGCGTTGTGAACACTTGGCAAAGACTACGAAGGAAGTGCTTTCAGAGGAAAAGAGCCCCAGAGAAAAGAAATGCTAAAGATGTCTTCATTAAGTATGTAGATTAGTAAGTTTTCTTTTGAAGATGGAGCATCCCTTTTTTAGTTTCTCTTGCCACGGAAGTTAGGGAGCAGTCCTTCCAGCTAGAGTTTTGGGACAGTTTTAGGGGGTACACAGGCTATCAAGGCAGTGTATCTCTGTCAGGTTGTTGGTTCAAGAGGTAGTGGGCTTCTGTTGTGCAAGCAGGGTCAGGTGAGAGCAGGTTTAAGATCAGCGGGTGCTCCTTAAATAGATGGCTGAATGTGCCGAGCCTGTGCTTGCCTATCTGTGACTGAGTTTCTACAATGATAATTTGGAATTGCTGGGGACAGAGTGTGGATTGTTGAAATAAAGTGGGGGAAAAAACCCCCAACTTGTTTTATTCTTTGCATTCCATATATACAGATATTTTCTTGCTAGGAGAGAGGTACAAAGTACTTGGATGTTGCTGAAGATGGTATTAAAGCCCTGTTGTCCTTTACCCTCCCAGCAGAAGGAGGCAACACTTGCTGCTGAACAGTTCTGTGCACTGGTGCTGACAGGTGGCTTCATAAAAATTAATCTGAGTTCTTTGGTAATCTTCATCAGGTTGTTCTTCTGGTTTTTGTGTACCTATATATAAGATTTCCTTTCTCTTATCTCTTGCCTGTCTTGTCCTGCTAGGCAAGCTTGCTCAAGAAGAAAGCATCCCCATTCATCTCTTTTATACAATATATTCTTCAGTGAGACTTGGATTTTTTTTTTTTTGAGTGAAACATTTAGGTGTTTGTGAAGAACAAATGATACGTAATGATGTTTTATCGGTTTATGCTGCTTCAGTGTCTTTAAAATCGTGCATTGAAATGTGCACTTGTTATTCTAAATTTCTATAGGGAAACATTTTATGGAAAGTAAAACCTGTTCTTTGTGAATGTCATAATAAGCTAGTTCCATCCACTGTCACTTTTATGCCATTAACCCTGTGCCTTACAGTAAGAGTTTATAGACTTATTTTTCCCTTAGGTAGCACGTTGTCTTTTTGTCCACCATAGCAAGTAGCAGGAGTTCAGTAATCTCAGTAACAGGCCTATAAAACACAATATTCTATTCTGAGAAGTGATGAAACTGCTTATGTCATAAGACATGCTTACATAGATTTCAAATACTGAGATTTTGGAGTGTTACATTAGGATGTTTGTGTTGTTTTCTGTTCTACCACAATTGCCTCACAGAGCTTTTCTGCCTCGGGAAGAGGGGAGAGAAAAAAAAAAGAGGAAAGAAGAGAGGAAATCTGAAAGCTGTGGTCCTGTTTGCTTTTGCCCAGATTTGCAGAGGCATATGGGAACATACATTGCCTATGCAGGAACTCAGTGTCCTTGTGACTCAGTCCCTGGGGGACTGTGGTGAGACTCCTGTTCACATTGCAAATCAGGATCTACAGAACAAAATGCTGCAGTTTCTCTTAGCACTTTTAAAAGGAATAACATTTTAATGATATGTGCTATTGGCTTAATCCTTCCAAAATGGACAATGATTTATATATTTCATGTGAGGACAGGATTCCTTAGGGGATGACTCATTGTTTTAGTCTGGAGTAATTCCAGTGGGAACCTTTTTCAGAACTGGTTGATACATACCTTACATGGACTTAGTTTGGGATTTTTTTTTTGTCTTTCATTTTGTCTGATAATATGTATGCTTGTCCTATTAAAAT
>NW_009705661.1:0-30727 GCF_000703405.1 Apaloderma vittatum | reverse complement strand
CTTTCCCTTCTGAGTCCAATCCAGTTCGTATTTACCAAGACCTTATATGGAGAGGGAGTGTGTGTATATATAAATACATGTATACATAAATGTCTTTATGTATGTATACATACAACTACAGGGGAGGAAAAAAAAACCCTGGATCTATTGCAAAGGCATAGTTTATTTTTTAATAAAGGAGTAAATTTTGCTTTAAACACATCTTTTCACATCTTAGTTTGAACCCAAAGTCAACAACTGCCAGCATAACTACTTCCATTTATAGGAATAATTCAGTATTGTAGATTGTGAGACTATACTGATACTCTGTCCTATGGATACTGTATTAACACCCTCTGGAAGCAATATAGACTTGTATCATCTGATATGTAAACAAACTGTCTTCACCCCTACTCCTGGCCTTGGTCGTACGTTTTGTGCCCTTTTTAAATTGACTTTGCCACTGTTGCAAATTGGTGCGGCCGAGGGGGCTCTGTAGCATGGACAACAAAGATAAACTGGGAATCGTAGTAGTCTTGTGTAGTGTTCCTGTCTTGTGAAGTAAAGGGCCTACTGCATCTAGGATTTGAGGTAATCTCCCACTAATTACCCTTTCTCAATACGGGTAACTTCTTCAGTCATTGGGGAACTCTCTTGATGCCCGTGACTTTTCATCAATGATAAGAGTGGCCCTGCCATACCACCAGTGGTCTCTGTACTCTTGCCTCCATCCCTTCTGGTAGCATGGATGTACAAGGATCAGGATTTCTTAAAAGACCTCCAACTTCTCTTTGACTACTTATGACTTCACTCATCTTTGAACCCTGTCTTTTGGTGTAAAAACTTGATAGGCCTTGTTGGTGAAGCCTGAGGCACAGAAAACATTGAGCACCTCAACCTTGTCTGTATCTGCTGTTGCTAATAGTCATTCACTCCCTCAGCAGCAGCCACCCTTCTCTCTTTTTATTTTGCTACTCATGTGATTCTAGAAGCTCTCGTTTTTAAAATGCCTTGCCAGTTTCGATTCTAGCTGAGTTTTGGCCTTGCTAAAATTATTCTTATGTGCCTGAGCAATGCTTCTACCTTTTTCCTTTGTAGTCTATCCTTGCCTCTACCTCCTGTTGTATGACATTTTATGCTGGAACTCTGTGAGGATCTCCCACTTTAGCTACTCTGGTCTATTGATATATGCCTACTTGCTTCCCTGAGCACAAGGGTAGAGCTTTCTTGTGCTGAGAAGAGCTTGTCCCTAAAGACAGCCTTAATCTTTCAGAGCTGTTGCCTGCAGGATGCTACCTACCAGTTCCCTACTTCAGACATCTACTTTTCTGAAGTTCAGGATCTATACTTTGCTGCTTGTCTTCCTCGTGTTCCTTGGAATCTTGAATTCTGTGATACACTAGCATGTTGCAAAAGTATTTCTTTTGCACGTGAGCCAAAATGGTTAAAGTCCAGTTAAAACATTTTGAGTATCAGTTGCAAATGTCAGGTTTTCAGTAAGGAGTTCTTCCTATGCATCATGGAAAAGAATGACTGAGGAAATGTCAAGAATCTATCCCAAAAGAAACATATGAAATGGTGGTGTCAGTCAACAAGCCATAACTATAAAAGATTTCCAGTCTTGGGGACCAAAATCTCAAGACAACAGGTTACAAGGTTTCAGGTTGCATGATTCAGGTTTGGGAGATTTCATCATCATCGGGTCTGTACGAGAACCCTAGCCCTGATTTGGTCATGAAACCAAACCCCAAACTGCCAACTAAACCTAATTTAGATCTGGATCTAAACACCCACTTCCTTGTCCTCCTTTCCAATCAAAACAGGTTTCAGTTTTGGTTGGAGTTCTTAGTGAAATCTCTTGTTAGTTGTTAACTTTTTCTCCCATCACTATCTGGGATCTCAAAAAAACCCCAACCAAGCAACCCAAAAAACAACCAAACAAAAAACCAACCCAAACCGAAAAATCAAACTCGAAACAATACCCCTTTCTTCACAGGCCACATGTTTCTATTAAGCAAAACCACTATCAACAAATCAAAGTATGGCAAAACAGCTGTGGCTTCTTACCCCTTGTTTTTATAGTTATTAATTATCTTTGGTTTTGGTCCTAAAATGAGATGTAAATATTTAATAAATCAGGTGAATTTGTTGTTTTTATAATTACATTTTATTGAGTAAATGACAGAGTATATTTAAGTGGGCATAGAGTTTACCCAAATATTTTATGTAGTTGTGTGAGCAGGCTATTACAGATGTGTTTATTAAATCTGGCACACAGATAAGGATTAAAAAGTCAGTCCTCTCTCAAAGTACTGTGACTTAAAAAGCGAATCTTGGAACAACTAATGCAAATCAAACTTATGGCTTGGTTTTGGGTATAAATACTAATGACTTAGTTTAAATAAGTAGAACAAATTGACACAATTGATGTGGTATTAGATTTATCAATCTTGCTCAGATTTGTTTCTCCTTTGATGGCATACCCTTATGGAAATCTCTGATGTTTATTTTATATTGGTAACGTGAATCGGAAGTTTCTCTTTTTTGTTTTGTGCCTCAGACGAAATTAGGCAACTGAAAGGAGCTACAAAAAAAGTAAGCCAAGTCCAACAGGGAGTCTGTCTCTGATCTTAACTGCTGCCAAACACATTTGTTTTCAAGCATTTCTACAGATTATGTCAATTTATAAGACTGATACCTACTTAGGCCACTGTATGAAAACAGTGCTTCACTGTTCATGTTCTTACCTCATACCTGGTCTGCAATGAGCACCTGTAAGGAACTTTTTCAGCAATAAGGATCTAATATTCATCTACATCAATCCTTCAAATTGACCAGCTTGTGACCTGAACCATACAGGAAAACAAGTGGAGAAATACTCTACCTTTAGAGTCAAAATAAATTAAGGATATGTGAATTTTCTTCCTTTTGTGTCCGTGTTCATACGAATTAATTGAATAATTTGCAAATGAATTATTCTGTTTTCTTGAAGGATAGTATGGTTTGTGTAAAAAGCATTTATAGGTTTAAATGCATGATTCCAAAGGGTTTTTTTTATTTCTTTATTGTTGTGATCTCCTCAAAAACAGTAAAACGGGTGCTCTAGAGGTAATCAGCCCTCAAGACTAGTATCTCTAGAGTATCCAAAAAGCCAGAAGCTGTGCTTCCATTTTTTTAAACAAATTTGTTTATGAGTTAGTGTTACATTGTTGAGCAACAGCAGATCAGTAGGTAAGATATATTAAGCAACATACCAGAGAAAAAAAAAATGTGGAAACTCAGACTGCTAATGCAGTTTTAAAGGGATTAAGCAGACCTAGACTCTGTCTATTCCCTTCCCAAAACAGGTGCAGGAAGCTACCGAGATGCGGATAAAGTCTTCCCTTATTCACTATCATGGAGGGACTTTACGTTGGACTAGGTCAGCAATAAAGCAGTAGTCTAGGATGTGAGGCCAAGAAATAATGATTGGAGGTGGAGGGGGGTGAATCTGAAAGTCCTGGTGGTTCGTAGTGGGGTGCAACTTAAACACCATCCTTTACACCATCCTTTAGTCCCTAAGAGCACAGTCACACAACAGTGTCGGGATGGAATTTGAAATTTTCTTTATTTAGGACAGAGGAAGCAGCTGTTCTTTTGGACTCTGTTGTGATTTGTGTTTTAAGTGAGCCATCCTTTAGCTTGGTGGAATTTGGTGAGCAAAACCAGAGCCCATGCAAGATTGCAAGTATCTGCTGCTCAGATGGAGGCACTGAACACAGGAAGCCCCGTGATTTGTTTTACATGACAAATTTGTCAGAACTATAAAGCATTTTTTAAAAATTGTGATTTTCAGAGACTCAGACAGTGTTTACATACACAATACTCGTCTGTATGCAGACAGAGGCTGGCATTATGCCAAATGCCTACAAATTCAGAACCCCATCCTCAGCTGGTACGTATCACTGTAGCTCCATTGACTTCAATAAACTGGCGCCAGTTTACATTAACTGAGGAGCTGTTGCATTATGTGGAACGCTTTCTTTTTTTCCCCCTTCCTTTTCTTTCATTTTTTTTTTGATGCAAAGCATGGAAACGTCATTCTTGTTAGCTCAGAAGAGTCCTTATTTGGGACATCTACTTCTTCTCTTTTGATGATCTTCTTTCTTTTTTTTATTATTATTATTTTGTTTCAATTTATGATATGTTCATACTAGTTTTCTAAAAGTAGCATGTTACGGGTGCCTTGACCTAGCCCTGATGGACTCACATGGAATTTTTTAAATTAAAATCTCAGAGCTTTAGGGTAATAATTCTTTGCCCTGTGATTAAAATATGCATTATATCATTGAAGTGGTATCCCTTTTTACATTTCTGTGATACATAAGCATATCCTACAAAAGAGCAATCAGATTAGTATTTTTGGTCATTTCCCAGGGGCTTGTGGAGGCAGGGGCTGGAGGGAGACTGCTGATCAAAACCAGTAAAAAAAAAAAATCTTCTCCTAAATATAAATTCTCTCAAGGCTATGTATAATAAAATGAGAGCTGCCCCAGGCTATGATACTGTTAGCTAAAGCGGGGATTGAGATCTGAAATCACAGTCTTCTGGTCCAGACAAGTCCATTTGTACTTACACCTTCCAGACCTATCCTTTTATTTAGGAACTGGTCATACCTGGGAAAATACTTCCTGTACATAAACATTTGTTCATGGATCCTTTCAGTGTCCAGTGGGTCTCACAGAAGTTAGAAAGTTTTCCTTCCTAATGGAAGTGTGCTAATCTAGAAAACTGTGTGTACATACTTAAGGGACTTTTTTATTGTTTATGAATTTCTTTTTAAAAACTTCTTTGGACTTTAAGAATCCATTTTCAGGAGTTTATCTTTCTTAATTGTTATGTAGTTGTTTCTTGTCCTTGAGAAGAGGGATGCTTTGGATACCTTCTATGCTACCTGTAAAAAGTCTGCTTTATCTTCATCTTTGCCATAAAGGTTTTGGACATTTTCCAATTTTAAATGAACATGCAGTAAGCAATGAGTGTTTGAAGGTGGATTTTATGTCTAATGTTGTATGAGTGTCTGAATTTTTCTTCCTAATCTTCTGTTACTCTCTTACCTACTTTGTATTTTCTCACGCAGTCATCTTTAGTCATGTAGCCGCAGTCTGGCCAGATGTTCAGAAGAGCTCTGCTTCCATTTTGACATTTTAATAAGTAGCCAGGTTTTGTAAAGTGCCCACTGTGTGTCTGAAATGAGAGTTTCTGGGCAATGTAAATTCTTGAAAATTAATGTTACATGCCTAAATTGGATGGGAATTCTTTTGAAAAGTGAGCCTATATTAGGAGTTTCTGAATTACTGAAATTCCATGTCACTTAATTTTCACTACTATAACTTGTTAACTTAGGGTATCAGCGCCTTCTGCAAAGTGTCATGTTTTTCTTAAAGCTAAAGGCATGGAAAGAAATTCCTAGATATAGAGAGGTGTGGAAAAAAGTAACTGTTGACAACACAACAATTCATTCATTTCCTAACATCACAGGTCATGTACTGTATTTTAACTTAAACAATAAGGCCATTGTTCATACGGGAAAACAAGCACAGTTTATGTAAAGGTTAAAAGACTGGAAAGGTTAAAGGCTGGTTTGCTTTTGGCAAGCTGTGATTTGCTTCTCTCAGGTGAAATGCGGAGGTTTCATGGTCTGGCAATTTGCTGAGCTCTTTGCTGGAGTGCCTACAGAAGAGATGAGAGCCAGCTGATTTGCAGTGACTCGGTTCTTCATGATGGCCAATCTCACCTTATTTTTTTTTTTCCTTGTTCTCTATCGAGCTCTGCTGTTTTCGTTTATACTGTAAACTTTGCAGGAAAGGGACTGCCTCCTTCCTGTGTGTTTATATTCCATGCAAGCCAGATATCATCCAGAAGCCTTCTTTTCCTTCATAACATTTTAATAGATACAAAGAGGATTTTTTTGATATTGTAAAGGAGATACAAGGATCAAAATCCTTGAAATTTCACTGGAAATGACTGCTTAACTGTCCTTCAGAGTCTGTCTTCTGTGGACTTTCAGCTGCCAGACAGCTTGGGGTGGGAGTTTTTAATAAATCAGTCACTCTCTCGAGTCTGTTTCTTTAAGGGACTTTGGATCAGGACTTTCAGTTCTCCAGCCACTTGGGTTTATCAGCATCTCAGAGGAACTGGGAGGATCACTCCACAACAGAAATTACTTGTGTCACTACTGATAAAGTGATATTAAAAGTTGCAGTGGTTCTCCTCAATCAGCTCTCTTTAAGTTTGTTTTTCTCTCTAGAATATGCTGCAAAAGATATTTTGTAGCCAGCCTGAAAAAAACAACACAAACCAAACACTAAAACCAAACACCAAAACCAAACAAAAAATGCCAACGTGTTCACTAAATACTGGTTTTCTTGTGTATTGAAATTCCAGAGTAGAATTTGTTACTTCCGATGAGAAATGAGGTATAAAAGCATTATTTAGTCATAGGTGTTGTAGGTGAGAACGACTTAAATGCAGTACTATTGATGTTTATATTAGAAAGCACAATGTAATTTTTTAAGTTATATATATTAAAGAAATGCAGAGAAGAGTATAAGCTACTGATTTTAAAATTTAGTGCTGCTGATGTTCTCACAATTGCGTAAATGCTACAATTCTGGTATTGAGCTTGCAAAAACAAGTGCTTAAACTTTGGCACCATGAAGCAGATTTTTCTAAGATATTTAAGACTCTAATTCTGGAGATGTATGGTTTCAGTAGTTGCTTGTACAGCCTGGATATTAGTGGCTCTGCATGGAACAGAGAGTTCTCAGCATTTCTGGAAGTCAGTCTGCACTACTTTTGGTACTCAAGTACATATGAAAAAAACTGTATTGCTTTCCAGTCTTGGCTTAACATCTGGGTATATCCAGTGTGTTATATACTTGTATACAACACATTATAAAAATAAGAAAAATGCCCTGTTTGACATAACCTGGTTTAAATTTGCATTCTTTTTCCTATTGTGCAGAGTAGCACTACAATGATTTCTTTCACTTGTAGCTGTATTTCACAGATAACACTGTTCTGTCCCATAACAGGTAAAAGCAGATAGCCAGGGCTGTGGAGACTAGCCTGCCCGTGAGAGTAGGATGTGAAATTTCAGTATAATCCCACTGTAGGCTGTTTACACAGCCATACTGTCCTGGGACAGAGTCGCACAGATTGCAAGCATTCTTGCTACGAGGAATCTGGGTCTGACAGGAATAGCCGATTCCCAAAGCTCAACTCTGTTTAGAAAACTGGCTCTATTATCTGAGATTATGGCAGAGAGCAAACACTCCTCTAGTTTACCATAGCTTTGCCATCAAAAGAAGCTTTCTTTTAGAAGTTTGAATTACCAAACAGAGCATGTTTTCCCAGGAAAGAACGTTTGCTTCAAAGATGATGGGCGGGCTTGTGCTAAGAGCATGACGCTCTCTAAGTGGGTTTTACTCAAAATAACCCCGGAGCAGGAGGCAGTGCAGCGTGTGGCACGGAGTTGTCTTGCCAGACCACACGAGCTCATCCGCGTGGGGAAGGAGGCTGCCTGCATCCCTCTACAGCTGCATCCCAGCTACAAATTCCTGTCGAGGGGGTATTTTGGTGTGTGGACTTCCAGGATCAGTTTGGGGCCAGGCTGCCTCTCCACTGCACGGTGTCGGCCAAATCCACATATAAAGGTATCCTCAGAGCCATTTCCTAGCACGATGCTTTAGGGGACACGATACCACACAAGTAACCGGAAAACTGCTGACTTGAAAATATGTCTTTTATTGTAAAACATCCTCTTTCAAAACAAAAAACTTCAGTTGTTTATATAGCTGAGCGCAGTGTGTTTGGTGTGTGAGGGGAAATTGCTGTATCTCAACGCGCTCCACATGTGAAGTATTGCCCTTCAGCCATATTTCTACTGGGGAGTGATTACTTTGTTAGAATCATAGTTCAGTGAAAATATGGTTCCTCTTAGCAGATCCTCAACCCCTACGTAGCAATTTCTGCCTAATGTTTATTTTGCAGTGGTTACTGAGAGTTGTTGAGTCACTGGCATCTTTGTGGAGAGTTCTGGAGGTTTTTTATAGGGCCATTTGATGAAGCCAAAATCTGATTCTCAATGTCTATTGTTTTTCGTAGGCTTTTAGAAACCTCTCCTAAAAAGGCAGCGTTAACTGATTAAGGGCCGGTTAGCATGGCCAGACAGAAACACCAGCAATGTGTATAAATTTTGAGTGTCGTTGTCATCGTCATGCATACAGAGCTCAAGAGACTGACACAGCATATGCGGATAGCAAGGTTTAAATATATGCCAAGAGCATCAGTGTATTTGTAGCATGATGCTCTGCTCAATTTCAAAAATGACTATACGAATTAAGAACCTGCATTCTGTTGTTTGAAAAAGTGGCTTAGGATTCTAATTCATTTAGCAATTTCTGGGCATGTTAGCCACTGTGCTAAGGGAGAATAATACTTCTAAGGTTGAGTCAAACAATCTGGATATAATTTTCAACCGTCACAGATTTCGTACCGCTTTAAGTCGTGTTTGAGACAAGGATGTGAGCTTCTGACTGACACCCACATTTTCAGTATAAGATTTTTGAAAATCCCCGTTTATTTGTTGTGTAAGCCTGAAAGTGCCTCTGTTTCTGCTGCTGGTTTTCCCAAGATGATGAAGTGGGTATCTGGCCATGGCCAGCACTACTTGACTCTCAACTTACGAACTCATGACTCAGCTCCTCTTGCAGATGCTGGGTCCCAGCTTCCCTGCTTGCTCCCTACACAGACAGGGGCTCCCCTCAAAGGCAGGAGAGCGATGGCTGTTCAGATTCAGAGATCAATTTGCTGGTGCCTCTGAGCATTTCTGAGGGAAATAAATAGTAAGTAAATTGGGTAGTGGGTATGAGATGGTTACTCATATGTTTCTTTTTGTATTCTACCCTCGAGTCCCTAATGTGCATTCTTGTGTCAAGAACTACTGTTGATGCAGCACCACAAGACCACAGATTTTAAAAAAAAATCAATTAGATGTAATTATAATTAAAATCTACTGACTGCGAGTTTGTTCTGGCTGATTAGACAAGCTGAATGAGAAATTTCTTGATCGTGAAATTTTATATCGTACCACCACATGTACACCCCCTTGTTTACACAAAACCCTCCATATTATGCTTTGTTTGTTTTTAAAATCAAGTTCTATTTTTAAAATATAATGACATGCCAGTAAAACCAAAAGGAGCACTGGCATATTCATTCACTTACAGCCTCCTTTTGTTACCATTTTTTCCCCCTGGCAAATAAAATAGAAAATTATGCCTTCTAATAGGTTCATTTGTAAACTCAGCGGATGTGGGCAAATGAGGGGCAAGCGAGGCAGCTGCGTGATCAGGATTCCTGACTTGTGAAAGCAGTGTTTTGGCAGTGGCAACCAAGTCTTCGGTTTGTTTTGCTTTGGCTGGTCTCTAATAAGGCCCCCAATTTCCTTCTTGTTCTGGCTGCTGCTGAATTGCTGATGAGTCTGTAAAGGGCATCTCAGGGTCATCTGGCTGAGGGTTTGTGGGAGCTTAGACTATTGATATAGCCCAGGACTGAATTCATTGTTTTTTACCTGGTTCCCTTGAACATTTCCAGGCACGACAATGTCAGATATTTTTTTTTTCCCAATAACTCTTGCACGCTTTTAGTGACTTGCAAATGAAATCTACTGTTAAATTTCCCCACTGTGGTTTCATCCCTTCTTCTGTATTCCGGTCAAGATATGGTGTCTTTCTCAAACAGACACCACAGCTGGAAGCTGCGGGATTGATGTTTGAGTCACTGGGTGAAACGGTATCACAGTGCTCTTCCACAGTGATATGATTTAGGTTCCTTTGGTGCCAAGTATGAGAGGGCTTGCTGATGTTATTTTTAGGAATTGCTGGAGACTCGATGCTAAGAAGTCTGAACTCAGCACTCCAGAAAACCTCCAGCAGGACCCTCTCACAGACTAGCAGTACAAGCCTCAATCAGCCTGTGCATTAATGTGCATTAACAAGGATTACTCTGTAAAAGCCAATGCTCCACAAATCATATTTGTGTGTTGTTGGTTGCTTTTTAAAATTATTTATTATTTTTTTTAAAGTCAGAGCTTCTCTGTTAGACTAAAGTGATTGTGTGCTTGCCCAGCTCCAGGTGGTGTGGGCATTTGAAACAACTACACATTTCAGAGGCTGGCACAATATGATTGCTGTATTCAGCAGCCCAGGCTTCTTGGAGTTGCAAAGGACCGTCCACGGAAAAGTAACAAGAGATCATGAGAAAGTTTGTGGGTGTTTACAGGAATTTGCAAATTTCCCATTCATTTTCTATGAGAGACTCACAAGGGCTGGCATTTCCTGACCAAAAGAAGGAGGGGGATGCTGGGAGGGAAAAAGGCACTTGTCTGCATCGTGTTGCTAATCATGTATTCAAAGTCGCAGGAGGTATAGAAAGAAACTGAATAGATCCATATGGATAATGGGACAGATAACCGTAAGTCTGCACAGAAGTGGACTGCCAACGGTGAGATCTCGTGGCACGCAGATGGCTTGTATTGCTGTGGGCGACAGCTCCAACTCGGACTTTTCAGAGATTAGGTGGTCTGTGGTGTTGGCTCCTTCTGCGCATTACTAGTCTTGGATATCGAGATTACATTCACAGTTCCCAAGTTCAAACCTCAGCATACTACACACCCACAGATTCCCACAGCTTTGTCCTACAAAATGTCTCCTGGTCCTTATGTGCTTTCTTTTTTTTGCTGTTGCAATGAACAGCTTTGTTCCGCACAGAAGATTGAGCGTAGCATGTTTTCCCACCTATGACCAGGTCCCTCGAGCTAAATCTGGAGTGAAAAAGTATTGACTCGATCCCATCCCCTTTGTTCTTAGTGCACTAGAGTGTTTCCTGTAACTGCACCTCTGAATTTCATAGTGAATGTTTCAGCCCTTTTTGC
This sequence comes from Apaloderma vittatum, assembly GCF_000703405.1. NCBI lineage: Eukaryota > Metazoa > Chordata > Aves > Trogoniformes > Trogonidae > Apaloderma > Apaloderma vittatum. The sequence goes on along the minus strand of NW_009705661.1, from coordinate 19,770 downwards.
CTGCCTCAGTTGTCTTTGTGAGAATGGATACAGGAGGTTTTGCTTACATTGGTGCTGGAGAAGTATCTTTACACGAATAACTCGAGTAGTACAAGCAAAAAAAAAGCAGTAGTGCCTATTCTCTCTTCTTTACTCACTCTTTATTGCTTGTTTTGGTTTACTTCTGATTAAAAAGGGGCATCTATTTAGTGATCAGTCACAAATTATGAATAATATGTTATTTGGGAACCATCAGTTAATGGTCATAGTTTATTAAGGCTCCTCTGCCGTAGGTGAAATAGAGATGCAAGAGGAAGACCACGTTGCTCTAAAGGGCTGGAAATCTTATTATAAAAGCAGAGCATGGATGGCATGGTAAGGGAAACAAAGTCACGAAGTAGTGACCGGTGCTGTAAAAGATCTAACAGTAGACATCTCAGTCTTGTTTGTGAAACTGCTGCCTCTGTGACTTTTTAATGTGACTCCTTTGCTTGTGTGTTTAGTTGAGTCGATCTTGTTCTCTGCAAAACATAACCTTCTGTTCAGTCCCAGTGAGACTGAAGAGACTTCTCATGTGGCTACAGTTAAGAACCATATGTGTGTGCTTTGTTGGACTTGGGCTTGTAATACATATTACAGCAGTAATTAGACTCACTCAGAATCAAAATCAGGAAAGAATACTTAGATAGTTTATCCACAGCAAATAATTCAGCAAGTCTGTCACCAGAGCACTTCTGGTCTGTATAGATATTGCTCACAGTAATTTGTCTCTATAGAAAGAGCCCATCAATAAAGGCCACCCATTCTTTCACAGTGAAGACCACCAATCCTTCAGTTGTCATGACTTCTCTGAGCCCATTGTTCCTCACTTCCTTTCTCATATAATAATTCTGACTTCCATGACCTTTCTGTCTGCTCCTCCAGCATGGATTTTAGAGCACCTACCACAGAAACAAAGCTGAATCCCAATGATTATTGGTCTTCATTCCTTTCACCCTAGATGAAGCTGTATTTTCCTTTCACTCCATTTCCGTTTAGACTTTCTTTTCCAATTCCTTTAAAGTGTCTGTCTTGGCTGCCTGGTTTGCAAAGGCTCCTTGTGCTGTAACTGTGTTTTTCTCACACCCCTCTGAAAGCCACAAGGTCAAAACAATGCTTCTAATCTCATTTGAAATGCCTTGTGTACTTTGTTTAGTTATGTGCCAGTTTTCCTGACAGATTTTTGCTTTTAAATGGAGGTTGCAGTTTTCTTCTCAGGGGTTAAAGATCTGGCTTCACAGAAATCAGTAAGAAGCTTCTGTTACCTTAAGTCAGGCTAGGGTTTTGTTCGGAGTCCTGAAACAAGAAAGAATTTTATTACTTCTTGTTCCCACATCTCCAGAGTTTTAGTAGGCTATAGAGAAGTCTGAGAAATATGAAAAACCTACTAGATAAGAGTAAAATGTTTTTTAACCTGTTTTGGAAGAATGGGTTTGATTTTTTTATTTTTTCAGATGTGTTGGACCACAATGGATTTTTTTTTTCCTTAGCTTTAAATAGTACATTTGTGGGTTTTTTCTGCCATCCTTGTTTACACTGACTGTGTTTCAAACTTCTCTGAAGTTAGTGAAGACACTCCCATTGAACTGCATGAACTTGTGTCAAAACCATGGCAGGGTTTCCCTGTTCCACCTGAAGTCAAAGGCAAATTAGAAAGGCCGCCTGTGGCATAAAAGACTGCTCATGGCAAGAGACAGAGAAGCCTAACTTTATTTTGTGCTCTTTACTGTCTCATTTGAGGGAACACCTGCTTTATAAGGATATAGCACTGCCTGCTCATGCTTCAGCACCTGCCGGAGCCCTCCATCTTAATTTTTGCACTGCCAGACAATTAAATACATGTTTTTCTACTTCTTGTATAAAAATAGCAGATGGTGATAAAAGCTTCGAATACATTCAAGAGTATTTTGTTTGGGTTTTTTTTGCTGTTTTGGACTTCAGTCTCCATTTGCTGGATTTTTACCTTTTTTTTTTTTTGACTAATGATTCCATACAGAATATGTAGATTATAGTAAAGATTTCTTCTGCACGTTGCAGATGCAATTTGAGTGGTGAGGCTTTGCGTGCAGGCAGAGGTAGGAAACAACAGTGGGAACCTGTATTTTTTCCAATATACTGTAGAATTCTTATTTTAGACACTTGGCAAAAATTGTAGTGTGAAAAAATAAGTATTGCCATTATGACCTCTCCCTGTAAATGCAGACAAGAACAGGTGAGGAATTAAGAAAAAAAAATTAAAATTGCGCAGCTATTTGTTCTTTTGTAACGGGAAACTTATTCCTAACTAGAACTGTATATGAGGCACCAGGCACTCAAAGTTGAATTTGTTGCACTAACTGTGCCCCAGGGCTTTGCTGACCAGTTAGGAGGATCAACACAAAAACCAATAAAGTATTTTTATTAGCCTTGAAGTCAGACCAGTGGGAATTTTTCAGAGAAGGGCCTACCCTAGATCTTTTTCATAAACTCACTTCCTCCAAACTATTTGATAACAAGAGAAATAAAAACAATCAAAAGCAGGAGAGGGGAATGACAGAAAACCTCTACCATTTGTCACTTACCAAGTCAGATGTTTTGGAAACGTTCAGATGTGGCAGCTCCATACTGTGTCAAGCGTTTGGGTGTAGGCGATTGTGGACATGTTGCCTCTATGTCAGAAAACTTAAGAGCCGGGACCAAGTTTGCATGCACATGAAAACCACGCTGCTGTTTGGACCTGAATTGTATTTTATCAATCACTTGCTGTCACATCACCATGATTATTGCTTTCAAAGATCTTAGAGAAAACAAAAAGCCAATGCAAACCTACCCTGAGAGGTGGAGATTTCAGCTGGAGAAATGCTTTGCGTTATGGCTTGTGTATGACGGAGCCTTGAGTAGCCTGATCTAGTTGAGAGGTGTCCCTGCCCATGACAGGGAGGTTGGACTAGATGATCCCTAAGGTCCCTTCCAGCCTAGGCTATTCTAGGATTCTCGGTGGCAGTGCTGCATCTGCTGCTCTCAGGGCAAATTGGTTTTTGTTTTAGTGTCCAGTAACGCTGCAGTAACGGAGGGAAGAATGACTGCCTGTAGCTTAGATTGCTGCCCCCTGGGTCAGGCTCTGAATGGTTGAATCTGACAGAAATAAAGATCAGGGTTCCCAAACAGTTGGCTGCTAGATAACAGAGTTTAGGAGTTAGGCTTCTTTTCCCCTTATGCCTTACTCTGACTTAAATCATTACTGCAAAAGATAAAAGCCCAAACTCTTGATTTCAATGGGAAACAGCTACAGAGATACCTTTAAAGCTGTGATTTAATGCTATGTCTAATATACGTTGAAGTTAATAGCATGCTTGGCATTGATTCTGCAGCTGAATCTTTAGGCACTGAGAAGTGTGATTCTAAACCAGGATTCTTAAGCAGGACGTCTGATTTTCAGTGTTGTGGTAGTTCTCTTGAATTCACTGAAGTTGAAGGTACTTTTTTAACTATGCAAGAGTCTTTCAGATGCCTAAAAGTAGCATCAGTAGGCTCAGTGAAATTTTTCTTGCAACTCTTGTCTTACTTGAATTTTTTTTTTATTTTTTTTTTCTGCTTCAGAGTTGAGACAGCTTATGGGTACCTGTGATAATTTGTTGACCTTTATTTTTAGAGATGACCAACAGCATTTTAAAGCAAAAAGTTAATCTAACCATATTCACTACTCTCCCTGGTGTCTTTGCACACTTAAAATAGTCCAAAATTATTTCTCACCTAAATAAGCTAGTAAAAACCTGGAAATTCCACAGCTGATGAGCTGGTGACAAGTTGGGCCATTTTTTTCTTTTTTTTCCCCCTCTTAATAATTACCAGACATTGATTTCTTTATTGTTAAGATCACCAGAAAGCTATGGAAAACTTTATCCCAAAATGCTGACTTTTGTGCTGTTTCTTGAAGAAAAAAATGTTAAAAACGTGAAGAACTTGCAGTCTCTGCCCTCAAGTCTCTTTACAAGAAACTACTTTTTATTATTAGATACTGGACCAAGCTGCTCTGTGATTTTTCCACTGCTATTAACTGTAAATAACTTCCAGCTTGTGTTAACCCTTTTTGCTCGTGACAAGCAAAACTATTTTGTATCTGCTGAGCATGAGAGAAGCAGATGAGCTGAGAATTGAGGCTAGATCTGAAGCAAAGCTCTTGGAACTATGGTTATGAACTCCTCTGCTAATATTCTCATTCCTGACCCTCCTTAGAGAGCGGAAATATTTTTATCAGCTAGAACATTTTTGGGAAATACATCCATGGTAATGCTGGATTTGATCTCGTGCTTGCTGAAGTAAATGACAACGTTCTTGTTAGCCTTTGGGAAAAGGAGATGCTCAGCGAAGATTGTCCTGAAAAGACATTAGTATGTGTCTGATAGGCCCAAGCTGGAAAGCTGTAGCTCTAAATTAAATTCCTAAATCTCTCCGGTCGTCTAAAGGCAACAAGCAGCAAGACTTCAGATATGACTGGGGCCTGTAGACGCTATGTAACAAAATATGCTAATAGGAATAAAAATATTAATATAAAGGAAGAAAGCAGCTTGTCTTTAGCAATTCTTGAGAGGAAAATTCTCATGCCCTCTGTATTCTTTTCTGGAACACCCATGTAATGCTGAGATCGTGTCCTAGTCTTGACTCCTAAATCCTCTGCATGGCTTAATTACAGAATGGGACTCTAGGTGAGAATTTTTAGGTCCCTTTATGGACACCCAAGACAACAGAAGCGCAGGGGGAAAAGTACATGTTTTAAAGTGGAATCTAAAGATTAAAGATGTTGCGATACCTAGTATCCTATGAACTAGATACAAATTCTCTATATCTGTTAGGCTGCAGTTGACCTAAGCTCATCTGTATTTTAAATGCTCCACTCATGCATATGAATCTGAAGAGTGACCCCATAACGGAGATAGAAGATACTGGCTTCCCTTTACAGTGAAGCTTTTTATCTGTTTTTCTTTATATGCCACAGTGTAAGCATCTCTTCTATGAAAATTAAAAATTTCTTTTCACGTCGATTAAGAACTCTTGTCAGAAATGTAGTATGAATTGGATTCATTTAAAATGAATGGTGCCCATGCTGATGTCACATCTTTTAAATGAGGAAAGTTTTATACCTACTCTCACCTTGCCATAAAAAAGGGAAAAAATCATTACTATGACTATTTAAAAATTCCTACACTGAAAAGAGTCTCAGATACTACTGCATGTTTAATGGTAATTATGGTACAGAGGCACTGGCCTATAAAGTTCATTAAGTGCTTAAAATATATTTGAGGTTCTTGGCCAGACAAAATTAACCGTTGGCAAGAGGTCACACATGAACCTTTTGGCATAGCTGAAAAGTGGTTCCAGCCTTTTTATGGTCCCTGGAGAAGAATTCTGGCTTTTCACTTCTGGGTGTTGAACAAAGTTCTCCAATTCAGCATCCACTGAAGCCAACAGAATCTTACTGCTGGCTTAAATAAAAATTAGATCATGTATCAAAAGGATAAGTAGCTGTACTATCACAAAAGCTGTCCTGACCAGAAAGGTGACCCTTAGAGTATTTGATAAGACTTTTTGTTCTCATTCAGGTTGTAAGTGCCCTTGGTGGAATTTCTTTTGGTTTCTCTTGTAACTAAATAACTGCCTTAGTTTTTCTTTTAATAAAAACAACATGTGACATTCAAAATGACTAGTCTCTGTTGGACGTTGTGACCAAAAAGAAATACTACTAAATCAATATTTGTACTGTTTGATTTTTTTTTTCAGGACTCCCCTCCACAGGCTTCAAATCACTGGCTGGAAGACTGCTCTGGTTACAGCTGCAATAGCCTGATGGATAAATCCCCTATCCCATCCTGTTTGCTTAGCCAGGCATTCGGAAACGTGTTCACATATCAGAAAAGGTAAATGTAATGTTCTTTGTGTTTTCATCCACCAGCTTGGCTCTGTTGCTAATGAGTCTGCAAGGTTTTGGGACCCAGTTTAGATTCCTGGCTTTCTAAAAGGGAAGTTGTTTGATTCTGCTGAGCCCGGTGCACCAGAACAGATCTCATTATGGGTTTGGGGCTCAGGTCATGAGAGGAGACAACAGATGGGCGAAATGCGCGGAAAAGGAGAAAGATTAAAAGGAGCGGAACTGGGGAAAGGTTTAGGTTGGTCAGAGGAGAGAAGGCTTAGTCTGGCTATCTAGTCCAGCCCAATGGGATGTTTTGCATTTTGGTCCCTCATGGAGGCTGACAAAGGAATCAACAGGAAAAAAAAGAAAAATGTGGCAGCAGCAGGAGGAGTATGCTAAATAGAAAACTCCTATTATTGATGTGGAAACTTTGAACATGTATATAGCCCAAAACTCTATTTATGTTGTGATAACTCTTCCTCTGATGAGCAAGGTAACTGTGCATCTGAACTGCAAGATAAATGACAAAAATAAAATCTTTTCAAAATTAACCTAGGAGATTAGCATTTATTGCTGGAAGGCTACACTGTGTGCTATAGTTTCTTCCTGAGGAGTTTTTAAATCTTTCTCAAATTATTAATTCATCATTCGATATTTGAAAAGTAGGAGGTCATATTGTACTAATTACCTGTGCATAGAAAACTGGGTGAAAAAGGGAAGAGAGGATGGAGATGGGCTCTTATGCGTTGTATTTTGCTTTAAAGTCATATGTTAAAAATAATCCCTTTGCATTCAACTGTAGGAACAGCGTCAGAACCCACAGGGGGCTGTTGTATTCAAACAAGACTGCTCAATTAATTTTTGGTCAAGCATAATTATATATTGCAAAACATGCAAGTATGGGTCATATCATCCTATTCCTGAGAGGGTGTGTGTGCGTTCTGCTTTGATTTTGTTGTTTCTCTCTGTGTCTTGGTTTAAAGTTACTTCAATCACCCTTTTTTTTTTCTTTTTGACAAGCAAAAAGGAATGTATTTGGGATACATTTTAAAAAGCATTATTTATCCTGACCAAAACAGCAAAAACAGCAATCTTGAAAGATTTCTGTAATGGAAATGAAACAATCAACACAGAAATATGAGGAAGAAATTACACCCATTAAATACATCTAGACTGATGAATGATATGATGGCTGCCTATTCAAGTTGGAAATTTTACACATGATTGAAGCTTTATTTAGTCTAATGAAATGTGCTTCCTGAATGCTGCATCTGAGTGATGGCGTGACCTAGAGCACAAAAGAAAGTATTATGTGATTAGACTGAGATCATTCTCATTTAAAGTCATTGTGATATAATTTTAAGTTTTTAATTAGCAACATATACTTTTGTGTCCGTTGCCTTTTTTATTGCAAATACCTTTTCAGATCTTGTCCTTCCACAGGCTTGTTTGAAACTCAGCACGGATTAACAGCAAAGGGGTTTGGAGTTAATTGATCCTTTTTTGTTTTCCTTTCTTTTTTTTTTTACCCCCCCCACCAAGACTGTGAATGGTGGAGGGCAGGAAGATGATATTTCAGAATAAGCTCATCTTGTGCTGAATTCTTCATATGGCCCATAGCAGATTCTTTACATTTCTTTTTAGCTTGAAATCCAACTGAAATCACTTGTTTGACCTATGAAAATATTCACAGTCGCATCCTTTAAATTACTGAAATTAGCATTATTGGTGAAGCCACTGATTCTGGATATACTGCCTTCACCTCCTTAGCTACAGCAGCTGGGATTTCATGAGGTCTGTAGCATTATACTGCTTTACACCAGCTAGGAATTTGTACCTAGACCTTCTAGATCTCACATTCCTTACCTCGCTTCACCTTTATAAGCTGGGTCTTTACTTTGAGGCTGTTGTGTGTACCAAGCTGAAAAGCAACCAGCCACACAGAAAACACCAGTGTTTTGATTAAAAGCTATTAAATCACATTTGACTTGTGCAAAATTTAATGTGGTTCATAACACAATTTTATGAGCTATTGAGATTTCTGGCACCATAAAATGATTTTGTTAATGGATTTCGGCAGTTGTTACTTAAAGTGATGTTAAAAGGGAGTGAGGGGGGAAGTAAATGCAAGGGGTGAGCTTGCTTCTCAAGTCCAGAGTTCTTTCCTTTCCTAGCTGGAGAACATTAGTAGGGGTAAGCAAGCATTAAATGGATTCAATGTGTTCTCTTTGTGTGAAAGAGCTCACAGCAGACCCATATTTTTAGATGAATATGAACTTGCTGACCACAATCCTGACTTTTAGCTTGTTAGTTAGGTTGACTGATGAACACCCAGGACCAGACAGATAAGCCAGACACTTAATCTACCTACTGTATGTGTTCAGTCAGACTAAAGCTTTATCAATCATTTCAAACTGCATTTCAAGAGCATATTGTATAGTTTCTCATTACTATAAATCACTGAATTTGGAGCCTGCAGCAATTTAACCATCTCCTTCGTGGAGCAACTGAAGGTATCCATATACCTGTAAGTACCTTATTTTGTGCCTGTATGAAAGACTCATGTCGCATAAAACCTTAGCACTTATTTTTTTTGTTACAGCCTTGAAATTTGGGAGGATAAAAGAAGAAAGTTGGGAACAGCCTCTCAATAAGAGGCAAAAACATCTCGGTTTGAAATTTAGGATAACTTTATCAGAACACTTTTTAACTCACTGCATGGATACCTTCTAGATCAGCCTTTTATTTCCTACTGCAGTGAAAAGTATAAAGCTAACGAAAGGATATTAAAAATACATGTGTGAATTGCAGAATAAAATCCAATGCTGAGAGGCAAAAGAATTTGTCTTCTCTTAAGGAGACTTCCTTGAGATTTGCCTGTTTTAATGCTTTTTTTCATCTGCTCTTACACATCTAGTTGTGTAATAATGTATTTTACACAGAGGGTCAAGCAGAATGTTTACAGGTAAGAAGGGCCAATTCACCTGATCATCTGCAATACTTTGTGCATAATGTAGGCTTCAAATGTGCTCAGACCTTTTTTTAATTTTTTTTGCTACAGCTCTGTAGATATAAGAACCTACATCACATGGAGGTTACGCTTAGTACTGTAATCTGTTGCAGCTAGTAACCAAATGCTGCAGTAGAAGGTCTTGGGGTTCTCACTGTTAGATCACTTCAGAGATTCCCTGCAGTCGCTGTCTGGCTTAAACTTCAAGACATCAGGTTTAATAATCATGCCAAGACTGAGGTTAGCATTCTGGATTATGTCAAGCTCAGATATTCCCACAAAGAGAGATCTGTGAGTCCTTTTGGAACCTTGCTGAGATGGTCACCTACCTGTGCAGACAGCTTTCCAACCTTTGGTTCCCAGGAATAAATTAAACATTGTGGTTTAATTTTTAGAAGTCTCTATATTTATATTATCAAAATTTTGCCTTCATTATTTTACATAATTGTTGTAACTTTTTTTTCCTCTTTGGGTGGTCATAGTAAGCGTACATCAGTGTGCACAGATTGCCTTTGGTCTCAGAAATGACTGCACAGAACAGATTGCGATAAAACATAAGCAAGAGGTTGTATGTGAGAAGCTGATGTACATTTGAAGGCATGCAGCTATTTCATAAGTTAGAGCTTAGCAGTAACAAGTTTTTTCACGAGTTCCCCTTCAAATTACATTTTGTGGTTTATTAAGCATCATTTTCTAAGAATTGTTGAAGTCTGAGTACAGTCTCTATGGTAAATGGCTGGTTTAGATTTGGACCAGCCTTCGTGCGTTGTAAACCTGTCACCAAATACTATTTTTAGTGGTGGTGCAGTGGCTAGCTCTGAAGGACAGTGGAACCACTGAAGAACAGTTGAGAAGGAAGCACAATAATGTCTATGGGACAAATTACACATCACAATCAAATTAATTATATGTAACGGTTGGCACAGCAAACGCGAATTTTGGGCATGACCATAATACATGTTTTTACTGCCAGCAATTATCATCTGCTTAAGTCACGTCTTGGATGAAGAGTGGATCTTGTGATGTTATGGTAAATGCACAGAATATGACTAAATGGCTACCTATGGTTTCACGCTCTGTACGTGGAGATGAAGTACTTGCCTGTGGATATACTTCAGGTACATGCAAAGAGATTTGGTTTCCCATGCTAACTGGAGTGAATGAGTGGGAATTATTTCCATGGCTTTCGGTGGACTTTTGGATTGATTCCCAGAGCCTGATCTCATGCTTTACTTAGAGGAGATTTCTGAGAACATGCAGGCCTGGGCATCCAAGGGGCTAACAATACTGGAGTGATGATAATGGGCCAGAGCAAGGCCCTTCATTTACAAGTTAAATAACTTCCCCGATGTATTCTGGTGAACTTTAGGCAGGTGGTTTGTTCCACCTACTGAAAATCACACTCAGGAAGAGGGATCCTGTTGATAGGCAACAGATCAACGGGTTACAAATGTTGATCAGCTGCGTAAAAGCCGAGGTGAGGCTACACTAAGATTTAAGATTTAAGATTTGTGGACTGTGGGAAAACTAGTTATGCAGCATTTTAGGTTTCCTCTGCTGAAATGCAACTCTTGATCACTGTAATTTTGAATGATGCTTAAATCGTTTCTCGGACTATGTGAACCACAGACTAACCCCGAGCTTTGCCAAAAAATGAAGAGTCACTGTGCTTCTTCACAACATGTTTCTGAGATTTGTCAGTTCTGCTCACACTTCTCAGGCCTGGGGAAATGAATGGAAAGTGGTTTCCAGGGATATTCCGCTGATGATTATGAAGAAACTCACAGCCACACCACAAAAAAAAAGCCCAACTTCTAGTGGCACTTGTACTGACAAATGAATGATAGCAATGAGGATGTAGTTTAAAAATACAACATAGTCTTTTTTTTTTGGTTGTAAAACTTGTTTCAGGAAATCCCATGTTTTAGTGGGAATATTTCACCTTTGAGAAATGCTGCATCTTAAGAATTTATAAAGCTGTATTACCGTTTCTCAGGAGCCTAATTTGTGATATACTTACATAAAGTGAAATTCACTCTTTAAAGATACTTTGTTCTGGAGCGTTTTTATTACATAGCTATGTAAATATTCTTATGCAAATAGAGGCAATAATTATGGCTTAAGGCTATATATACATTACAAGTAGGGAATTCCTCATACAATTAAATACATATTTTAGAAGAAAATCTGGATCTGATTAAAAAAACTGCAGTGGAGTGACACCAGCTTACATCATCAGTATCTGGCCTTTTGAAATTCAGAAGACTTGTTAAAATTTGCTGTGCTGGGAAGAGTAGTGTTATATCATATACCAAGTGAGCACAGGAATGACTGGCAAGAGAATGGTACACTACTGATGAACTGTGTGGTGGACAGATTTGCAGTGTTGTAAAACACATGGGAAAAGTCCCTTCTGTTTATTTTTTTTTTCACCCTCTTATTAATTTACCGCAACCACAAGCCATGTGTTCCAGTTCCTGTCTGGAAAGGGAGGCTGGTTAGGCCATGTTGTGACTTAGTCGAACCACTGATCTAAAAGCAGCTGGAAAACCCCAAGAAATTCTGAATGGCTCATAAAAGAGCCAAGGAACTGTGTTTGCAAACCGCTCAGCACAAAGACAAGTCCATTCCACTTGTATCATTGTGCTCCCTCTTATGTATTAACATTTGACAGAACCAGGGGGAATGGTTGCAAGTTGCAACAGGGCAAGTTTAGGTTAGATGTAAGGAAGAAATTCTTCACAGAAAGAGTGGTCAGACACTGGAACAGACTGCCTAGGGAGGTGGTTGAGTCGCCATCCCTCGATGTGTTCAAGTGTAGTTTAGATGGGGTGTTGGGTGATACGGTTTAGGGGTGAATGTGTAATGTAGGGTCAGTGGTTGGACTCGATGATCCCAAGGGTCTTTTCCAACCTGAATTGTTCTATGATTCTATGATCTGTAGTGAAGGGCATCAGCAGTGAACAAAAATATCTTCAATGCAAGCTCATGCCTTAAAATGATCGGATTCGTAGTCTACCCAAAAGTTTATGTTCAACGTTAGCCCAGCCATTACTTGTGTGCAGTATCCCAACATCTACTCTCGTCAAAGCACGTAGATGTGCTTCCTAGAGGTAATATTGAAGGTTGCACTTTCTGCCGCAGCTGCTGTGGCCCAGTTGAGTTGACTCAGGTTTCACTGACAGTCTTTGCTCATTCTTATGTGTGCCCTTTTCTTGGAATAACAAAATTCTTTTGGGATGACCCTTGAAAGGGATGCCCATCCAAGCAGATGACATAAAGTCTTAAGAAAACAACATTGGTCGTAGCTACCTCATGCCCAGACTGCAAGGAGTAGGCAACATATAACCGTTCTACCCCAGGAGCAATCCAGAAAACAGATGAGCTCCTGCTTCAGCTCCTCCTTTTCCCTCTTGCTTGCAAGGGGAACAGAGAGAAGCATGTTCCCGTCCCAGATAGCTTCCTCTTCTACTTTAAGGATGTATGACAATTCCCTCTGGTTGTCTCTCTTCTCTGGCCACTCCTAGAAGACCTCTTGCCTGCCCTCAGCTAAGACCTTTGATGCAGTATCTTAGAAAGAGATGGAGACAATTTTATTGTCTGTATCCACCTTTTGTCAACAAATTTGAGCCAACACAACAAGGAAAAGGGAGACCTTAAAATTCATAAAAAGAAGGGTTGATGATCTTAATGATTCAATGGAAGTTTTCAACTTCAGGTGTCTATTTTGATGGAGGAGTAGCTACTGTAAAAAAGTTCAGGTTGGGAAGGACCTCAGAGATCAGATAGACGAGCTTCATTTTTGAAGCAGGGTTTGCAAATAGTGACCTTACCTGAGGACTGTTTAACCTACAGAACAAAAAAAATTGCCTAGCAGGTGGCACACGTATGTTCTAATAAAGTCTCCTCTTTCACAGAAGGGAAAAAAAAAAGTGATTGTTTTTGAGGCCTAGATTTTAACCACTGGAGTGCTTTTTTAAATTTTTTTTTTTTTTTGATAGGTATCGAACTCCACAGAAATAAAGGTCAGTTTTGGGTGATGAGGAAACTGTAAGCTGGCCACTGTCTCTGCGGCTTTAGGAGGCTCAGCACTGTGAAAGATTGAGCATGGTATTCGCAAGGACATAGTCAGGTAAATGGAAATAATATATCTGGTAATTAGCATAATCTTACCTACTGCTAAGATAACAAAGCGTTTGTGTTTCACTGATAAGATTGATAAAGGTGGTTGTTACATAATTTTAAACTTTTGTTGTAGCCTAAATCATCTTTTTACCAAAAGTGTTTATGTTCAACGTTTGCATTTTCTTTATTTTTAAATTATTGGTCTGTTTTGTTCTTGAAACTCTAGCCTTTTAATTTTTTTCTGAGTGCATATTCATATTTTGCTAATGGTTGAGAATCCTAAAGAAATTTTTGCCTTTTGGATTTCTGTACACCAAGCTTAATCCCACTCAGAGACTCAAATGAGATCAAGGTCAAATTTTGTCATCAAAGATGGACAGGGCACATTTCTTTCCTAGCATGCCTCAGCCACAAAAGTCTTACGTGGTTTGATAAGTGTGAAAACTGGAGTGATTTAGTAGTTTTGCTATAAGGGAGGAACCCCTGTGATCTACCCCTATAAATTTAAAAGAACTAAAACATTTAGAATAAGGGGTACTTAATGTGTCTGAAGACAGACCTATTCAACAAAGAGCCTTACTGTTTACTGTTAGCACTAGTATCCTGTTTACCAATAAAACACTAAATGTCTGTTGAAATATATTTAAACTTCAAATTGCATGTAGTATATAAATGTATCCATAGTGACCATATCAAATGCACATATATTTTGTAGTGTTATTTTTGCTCATATTCTGGAACTAAAACTAAAATATTTTTGAATTTCTTGGCTTTGATTACATAGATGACTTTTTATTTTTTAACAAAACCATGGAATTTTATTAAGTCATTTGTTTGAGGTAAAAATTTTGATTTTTGGTTTTTTTTTTGTTTGGGAGTGTCAAGCAGTGTTAGAGACAAAACAGAAGAGGGTTGTTCTACTGTATGTAGTACTCTTGGCTTATGTGACTGGTTAGGCTGGTATAAATATGTATCTAGACATATATATGCTCCACCTTTTTCTTTTTTTTTTTGTTTGTGTGAAGAAATGACAATTTCCAGAGATGTTACACTCCTTTTTCTCCCATGGGCTTATATCCGTACAGTAAGCATGCCTCTGAGTCGAACTACTTAGGTGCTGATGGTTAGGCGGGTTTACCCCTGTTTGCCTGTGCACCCGAAGAATAAAATGTTCCCACACATGAAGAATTACCTTGCCTTGAAAACTCCATGCGCGTTGCAGTTCAGAATCATCCAGGTGCGCGGGTCTGTGTTTGAACCCACGTCCGTGACGCAGCTGACTGCCCTGCGTGCGGGACTGTGTGCCGTATACACCACGTATTGTACAGCATACGGTTAAAGCTCAGCCTACAGCTCTTGAGGCTCATGGGAAAGTCCTCCTCTGGTGCAAAAACAGGAGGAACAGCCTTCTGACAAGAGCTGGCACCTTCGTGACAGGCATATCCTTTCACACTGTGGTATAATGCAGTTCAGCATGCTTTGAAGGCCCAAATTGGTGGTGGTCCTGGCTTATCTTTCAGTAGATACTGATCTTTATCAGCGAGTCATAACAAACTGGTCCGTGGAGTTGGAGGGGGTGAGGGAGGCCTTTGGCTTCGTTTAGAACAAGTCCGAGGTGAACATTGAGCTATTCTGTACTTCGAGTGGCTGACTTTTTTTTATGTCAAATTTCAAGGTGTATGTAAAAATCAGTCTTATATCAGATCCACTCTTTACACCAGGTAAAACCAGCACATTTCAAAATGTCAGGCCTAAAATCCTTGTACTTGAAGACGTTCTGTTTAATTCTTTTGCAGCCGAATGATCCAAAGTGAAATGGTGTCCATTCTAGTATAATTTCTCAGGCACACGCATCTTTACCTTGATAACTTGTGACCCTCTTGATGGAGGGGAGAAAATACAGAATTATTCAGTGATTGGAGGGAAATAGGGCAAAGCATTATCTCAGAGCTGTGATATTTGGCTTCCAGTGGACACAGAAACTTGACACAAATCAAATGTCAAACTGGCTGATAGGAGACAGGAAGGATTAGTGTTGACACAGCAGACCTGACCCCTGCCAGTGGCGTAGCTGTGTTTAAATACAGGCACGTCTATCTGAAATCACCCCAGGCATACGAGCGGTAGAAACTGTAGGTGAAGATATAGGAAACGTGGTGTGTTAGGACATTCTCCTGCCTAATTGGGCTGACAGCTCAGTCTGGATGGAGGACAGTGTTTATTTACTCATTGTTGTGTGATGAGCAACTAGAAAGATATGCCTGCTTTAGCCCATGCTGATACTGGTCCTAACGCTGTCTGGCTCCAGCTGCCGTAAGCCAGGACAATACAACACAAAAACTTCCTATTCGCCATCACTTCTAAGTCTGGCCTGGCACAGATATGCAATGACCTCAGACCACGGTTGGGTCTAATAAGGAATTTATCTTCATGGAAATGTGACCTCTTGCTACCAGAAGGCTACAAAAATACAAGTAACAATGGGTAAATGAAGATAAAGGTTTATCCTGGCTAACTGTTGTGTTTTCAAAACAGTTCAGCCCTGCCATGAAAAAACTACAGTTTGACATAGGGTGATGTCTGAACCTCTTAGGAAAAAAAAAAAAAGTTATGGAGGTCATGATTGAAAGATCATGCTATTATTATTGTTTCTAAGTCAAAATGACTGGACTGATTCTCTCTTCTTTTGGGTGACACAGACATTCAATATCTGCTTTCACATTGCAGAATCCACTTTGGCTACAGGAACAGAGATTTCAGGAATTTTTCACTGAGGAATTAGTTTTTTTTTCCTCTCTCAACCTCCATCCTCCACACTAGGAGTTCATACTCTGTACGTGCTTTTAATCTTGACTGCAATATATTTTATTGTGGCTAGCTTTTAGTTACGGCTTAATAACTTCAGCTTTATTTTGCCCCAGGCCATATTATAATGAATAAACAGCTTTTTCTGCGATTTAGTTGAATTTGTACAGCTGCCCTTGAAACAGCTGCATAACT
Source organism: Apaloderma vittatum (assembly GCF_000703405.1). Classification (NCBI taxonomy): domain Eukaryota; kingdom Metazoa; phylum Chordata; class Aves; order Trogoniformes; family Trogonidae; genus Apaloderma; species Apaloderma vittatum. The sequence goes on along the minus strand of NW_009705661.1, from coordinate 3,730 downwards.
TTTCCTACTGACTAGGAAGGATGTCAGTTTGCTCAACATAGACTGATCAGCTCAATTCTACTTCTAAGCTCAACTCTGCCAAAAAATCCTATGGAAAGGAATCCAGATCCATAAGCATGCTTCCTGGTATTTTCTGTGATGTTGTTATTTCTTAAATGAAAGTTATCCTCACCCTTAAATGCAATTTCGACTGAATAAGGACCATATTTTTTATGTGGTTCTGTGTGATACTTTGTGCAATGAAATCTTTAAAATCTGATGAGGGCCTCTGGCACAGCAAAAATAGCTGCTTCCCGGTTTTCTTTCTTATAAAGGAAATGGTACGTAGATTTGGGAAGAAGCTTACGTCGGCCACTGTGTATTTTATAATTGCATGCTGCTAGGTTCTTCCTGTAAAGACAGCTTAGAAATAGGTCAGATCCAGCAACCGCTTCGTCAAGATCTTATAGAGACGCATCAAAATTAAATACAAGTCTGTGCAGGGGATTTGATGAGAGCGATGTGCAAGCTGATGCAAGCTCAGAATAGGCGTGGCATCAAATCTTTGGGTTTTGCTCATTTCGCATCTTAAAAACTGCTATCTGAAAACCAGCTGTAGCCAGAAGCCTGGGTGGATTCCAGCTGAGCAGGCAAATAGGATAAGGAATAACATATGCTGTGGGGGAACCTGCCTACAAATTGAAGGACGACAGATAGGATGGAAGAGGCAAGAGGTCAGTAGTACAAAGCTTAGGGAGCACGTGGTTTGAACGCAAGTGTGAAACCTAAGACACCTCATTAATTTGTGAGACTTCTTTAATAAGTGCTCAGCTTCATCTTAAAGCATGGAATCCTCTCCAGAATTCAAGACACATGAAAGACATTAACTCATAATTCCTATTAGTCTCCTGAGTACCTGTTAATAATTATGACTGACCTTTTTAGCCTTAGAAGCTTTGAATTACCTGGTGTTAAACCTTTTAGAGTAAACTGGAAAACAGTATAGGATGCTGCATTTGAAAACGTGTATATATTATATTTCCATATATTGACAAATATGAATGGAGTATATGGTTCTTACTTGCTCAGCATTAGTAAATACCAAATTGAAATGAAGAACAACTATTTACACATAGTTAAAATAACAGATTTAAAAGAAATCTTGTAAAGGAAAGAAAAAAAAGGGCAGCAATAAACTCTAGTCTGAGATCATACTGTTAAACAGAAATGTTCAAAGAAAAATCTTTAGAAAAATGAGAATAGTCACTTTGCCCAGCTGCTCTAATATCAAGGAAAATGTTAATTAAAAAAAAGTACTTCACATATAGTATTCATCTCAATATAAAATAGGAAATAGAGAAAGAACAAGACAGATTAGGTCCTGGCGTGCAATGTATGATCTAAATTTAAAAAGACTATAACATATGCAATAATGGTGAAGCACCCGGCCAAACTCAGAGAGAGTGTGCGCATTGAACTCATGTTACAACTTAGAAGAATTTGGGTAGGTTCTCCATTCCAATATAAAGGAGGCTTAAATGTAGTGTTTTTGTAATATACATTCAGTTAAAAGCCCTCCTCCCAGCTTTCTGCTGCCAGAATGAGGTAAAGAATCTGGAGGTTTTAGAACTAATAAGCCAAGCAGTAAAACAGTGCACATTTGTACGTAGCCTGATGAAGTACGGGAACGCACCCAGAGGAGGCTTGGCTTCTTCAGCACAGATGCTGACGAGTAGATGCAATAGGACTTTATTCAATGAATTGCTGTGTCTCAAAGCTTGACAAATACCATCCACGAAAATTCAATGAGGAAAAAACACTCAAGAAAAAACCTGACTGCATTTTCTGTACAAACCACTGTACGGAATGACACCTAGGCAACCTGCAAACTGGACAACAGCTGAGCATTAGAAAATAAATTGGGAAGGAAGAACTGAAGAAATCCTTGAGACCTGTGTTGAAATACCTAAACATCCTTGACCTCCACCGACATGGGAGAAACGAATTGCAAATCCACTATCTCTGGGCAGAGAAAGCTGTGTAGTTACAGAATAACATCATACTGCACTTAACAGAAATTCTCAGTGTGACAGTTTCCATCAAATACTCCAGCTCTAAGTTGTCTGAGAACCTCTGTAGGTCAGAGAGATGAGACAGACCCTTCACAGCCCATCCTGTACAACAACATCGACTTTCCACAGCGGTGTGATGGGATCCAAAACTTAATCTTTCAGGTACAAAGATCTCAAACCTGTTCAGAACCCCTATCTACTTCCTTACTGGAAAGACTTTGATAATAATTAATATCCTTTAAATGTTCTGAAAGCTGTCTTTATACATACTGGGTTAGAAGAATTGGAAGTAATAAGGGAGGGGGAAAAAAGAAGAAAATGCTTACATTTGTTCACGTGATAGAACATATAGCCTTTCCTGTCAGATTTAATTCTTACTATGAATGTCCATACTGTGTTTGTGATATTTTTAAAAGCCTGGATAGAATCACACTGAAGTGAGTGTTTGTGAAGTTAATAGAAATTCTAGGCCTTCAACTCTGATAAATGTAACTCTTGAGTGCTATGAAAAATTTCATTTTCAAGGAAGCCTTGACTTTTTATGGGAAATTTTTCCAGCTGAAAAATTTTACTGGCTCCACTTTTCATTCCCCATTATGGACCAGATTTGGAAATACCTGTGAAAAACAATATATTTGGTTTCAAGGAAATAACTGGGAATGCATGGATGAAAGCATTGTAGTTGAGGACATCCAGATCTGTTCTTACAAAAATGCTTTGTATTTACATGGTCTGTTACGTACATGTGTTGAAGAGCATTGCAAACACTGAAAATAAAACTCCAAAAGGATGAGAGTTAGCCAGGAAAGCCAGCTGTGTATGACTTTGAGTCATATCCCCAACACTTGGAACACATCTGTATGGCCCATCAAGATGTGCCATATTTGCAGTGTGACAGGTTTGGTCCTAGAACTACCGAGACATAATGGTGGAGGCCTATAAAACCGACGCAGTCACGGAAAAAGGAAATTTCAGTATCTTTGGTTTTGCACACAGAATTGTTTGTGTTCACGATTAGCAATATGGGTTACAGATGTACTTCAGAAAAACAAGGCAATTCACTTGCTGTTTTGCGGAACATTCTCTTAAAATTTCTTTACAATGCTTCAAAATATGGAGTGGGAGGGAGAGAAGGGAATATATGTATATATATTCCTGAGAATCATTGCAATCCTCAAGGCCATGCGAGTAGTTTGTTTGTTTGGAGTAATTTCTAAACAGTCATTAAAGTATCTTAGGGAAGATATGTTAATGAGAAGTTAGGCTGGGGAGGAAGGATACAAGACAGGAAGCTGAGGAATTTGAGTTCAATTCCAGCTTCAGGACAGACTTCCCACATGACCATGGGCCTCTCATTTGAACCATGTTTACCTACACAGTGGAAACAGGGTGTTTTACCCACAGCCTGGCCTGCATCTCATCTCAAACCCAGGTGATTTCTCTGTGTCTTTTTTTTAATTGGGGAAAAGGATACTTCGTGTCATTGCCGTCATTCGAGGTACAACTCATGCCCCAACTTTACAATTTTATTGAAATACTCAAACTGATTAACACTGGAATTTTGTATTTCTGAAATAGAAGGAAAGATAGTGCTGAGCCACTCGAATGCAGGCTATCTCTGCTCATTGGAAGAGCTATGGGCATTATATGCACCTGAGAAAGAATAACCCCATGTGCCA
>NW_009705660.1:1053-6446 GCF_000703405.1 Apaloderma vittatum | reverse complement strand
GGTTAAGGTCAGCACTGCCAGGTTAAGGTCATTCATACTCCTGTAATCCCTCAGCTGTAACAACTGCTGTGAAGCAACTCCTGCTAAAAAAAACTCCCTTGACAGAGGTATTTCTTCAGCCATCTCAGTTCACTCATTTGTTTCACAGAATGATTTGTCAGCATACCAGAACAAACGCCAACAAACAACTTGGGACACAGACTCTCTCAACTGGTACTGCCAGACTGCATGATAACCCCTGCACTTTTAGCAAATTTCTTGAACAAAGACTTTGTGATTCGCAAATACTGCAACAGTAAAATATTGTAGGTACCTTATGGTTATAGATCAGTTTTGGAAGCCAATTTAAAGATGCTAAATTTTAACAACCAAATGCTCAAAGCACATTAAGCGTAAAATTTTATCCAGTGAGACCTATACATAATTCATTTTATTCCCAGCAAATACAAGTTTTGTCATAGGGTAGATTAATTTAGAGACCCCAGCAGATTTAGCAGAAGGTAATTCAGACTAGAAATCACATACACAAAACATCCTACCAACACAACTCACATAGGTTTAGGATCTCTCTCAAAACTGGAAAATGTGGTATCAACATAGGAGAAGCTAAACAATTTAAGTTTTGGAAGTGTGACTTTACAGCTGATTAATCGCAACTGTTGAGCCTGAAGTTACAGACTACACTTCTATTAAACTTCAAAGAAAACTCAACTATGAAGTCTATTCTGCTCTCCTTAAAATAAGACAGCTAACATCTCACAGGGAATAAGGGGGGACGAAGTCTATCAAGGGCTCAGAACACACAGAACTGAGGCCAGTTTCACACATGGCTTATCCAACACAGCAGCTTTCTCCCCTCCCACCAGCTCTGGAATGACAAGCCAACTTCTTCGTAAGCTTCAGTTTTCCTTCCCTTATTATGGATTAATTTTATCATATTTTAAATAAAGTACTTCACAGAAAGGTCTGGTGACTAGACAAGGCAGGTAAGCAACAAGCGCTCACAGTCAGAAGGCAGCAGAAAGGGAAAATTATTTTTCTCCAAGAGCTACAATCTTAGCTGGTTTACCTAGCACCACATAAGCAAGCCCCAGCCATGCTTACAATGCAGCTGCTAATCTGCCACTGGGATCCAGTACCTCCAGAGGCAGCTGGAGAGATACTGGACCCCAACCACATGTCTCTTCCCATCTTCCTTGCAGTTTCTCTGCTAGTTGTGAAATCTCATGCCAAACACTATGTGCTCACTGTGTCAACCAGACTTCCTTCCCCCATATAAAAAGATTCTGCTGGGCCAAGTGCACAGACTTAACAGGATACTTCCTCCACCCTAACCAGGGCCCAAATTTAGGATTAGTCTGATTAAAAAAAACCAAGAGTTCCTTCGATTTGCTCTTCATAACAGCAACTTTGTTGTAATAGTAACTGTTCTAATTATATGCAAGCAGGCTATTATATTCATGAATTGTCAGGAATTTCTTTCAAGCAGAGGATCTAGTATAAATCTAGATTATAGTCTATCCTTCCGCACTACTTCATGCAGTCAAATGAATATTGAGGTTCCGATGTGTCGTATCATAGAACATGTACAAGTTATACTCTGAGCTCCTTATCTTTATACTTCATACTATACTCTGGTCGAATTAAAAGCCTAGGCCATGTAACTGGTCAGAAGAAGGATACCTCAGTGTAGAAAACTGAAGTAATGATTGGTGGATAAGAAATACGTTCTCAAAATTATTTTCAATGTTTACAGTTGTTTAGGTTAATAGAAAAACTGAGGTTGGAAGGGGTCTCAGGAGTTCTCTAGTTCTGCTCAGTGTAGCATGAGCCATGAGGGCAGATCAAGTAGCTTTATCCAATCAGCCCATGAAAGTCTCCAGTGATGGAGGCTGCAAAACTGCCCTGGGCTGCTGGTCCACTCCTGAACCGTCCTCATTGGTGGAGGGGAACATTTCTTCTCCATACCCATTAGAATCTCTCTTATTTCAGCTTATGTGTGTTAACTCTTGTCTTCTAGCCACATACTGCTAAGAAGAGAGTAATTCCACCTCACTGATCTCTCATGGGAGCTGGAAGGCTGATGTTAGGCCTCCCTGAAGCCTTTTATTCTCCAGACTAAATAAGCCTGGCTCCCTCAGCCTCTTCTCATACACCAAGTGCTCCAGTCCCTGACTGCCCTGGTGGCCATTCACCAACTTGTCTAGTTTGATACCTGTCTTGCACTGGGAGACCCAAAACACAGCATTCTAGACGCTAGCTAAAGCAGTCTCTTCACAAGGAAATAATCATCACCCCTCAATCTTCTGGCTAAACTTCTTTCTATGTGCCATAGACATAACTGCTGAATGGTCTGCAGGGATTCACTTTGCTGTTATTACCACTTTTTATATTTAGAAGCAAAACATTACTCTTGTCAGGTAATGTGATACACATACTTTTGAAAGCACAGAACTACTTTAAAAATACACTAAGGAAGGATGTTCTGTGATTACTAGAGTTCTTTAAAGTGTCTACCTAGACAAAAAAGTTCAGAGCAAAAACCATAGCCAAAATATAAGGCTCTTTCAGAAGAATTAAAAAACAGCCAAGCAACCTCCCTATTGGGATAGTCATGTATTGCATGAAAATCACATATGATCATGATGGGTAGTATTAATGTTTGGCTGAGTAGAGCCAAGAAGTAAACAAGTTACAATTTCTCATCTTACTGACAAGGAACAGTGTATATAGGAGTAGTTTATATAGGTGGTTGCCCTGAAATCATTGATAGGATAAAGCTTTTCTGCCCCCAAATCATAACAAATCCATCATGAATAGAAGTTAAGCTAAGTACTGCTTGCTTGAGTGGCCTGTTAATTAGCTTGCTGCACATTTTTCAACAAATGCGAACTTGACTCATGCAGGTCCATGGGATCAGACAGCCTGCTTTCAAGAGCACAAAGACAACTGTGTGATGTTCTTGTGGAACTGTTCTTTACCATCAGAGGTTGTAGAGAACAGGGGTGATCCTTAATGATTAGAGAACGGTAAATGTTACACCTATCCTCACTTTGGTCTCTAGTAAAGTTATGGACCAAGTCTTCCTGGAAGACATTTCTGGAAACACAGAAAGGTGGTGACTATATTTACAAAGGACAAACCACAGCCTAACCAACCTGACCACCTTCTGTGTTAAAATTAGCAGAATTTGTGGACATGGGCAGAGGAGTGGGTGTCACCTCAACTTCAGCAAAGCTGAAAGAAGTAGCTCTCAGAAACCTCATGAAATTCAACATATACAAAAACCAAAGTCCTGCATCTGAATGAAGAACCCCAGGGTAAGACTGGCTGGAGGCCCGACAGACAGACGGAAAGTAGAACATGAGCCAGGACTGAATCCTTTGAACAAAGGCAAGCAGTATACTGGGCTATATTAACAGGAACAGAACCTGTGAAAAGACACTGAGGGAGCCAGGCTCCTTCAGCCTGGAGAATAAAAGGCTTCAGAGAGGCCTAACAACAGCCTTCCAGCTCCTATGGGATGCTCAGTGAGGTAGAATTACTCTCTTCATGGCAGTATATGGCTGGAGGACAAGAATTAACATACCTATGTTGAAATACGAGATTCTGATGGGTATGGAGAAGAAATGTTCCCCTCTACCAACAAGGACAGTTCAGGAGTGGACCAGGGGCTCAGGGTGGTTGTGCAGCCTTCATCACTGGAGGCTTTCAAGGGCTGACTGGATAAAGCCACCTGGTCTGTCCTCATGGTTGATGCTACACTGAGACCCCTTCCAACCTGAGTCATCTTTTGACCCTATGAAGTATGACTGCCCTCAATAAGATTGATTCATACTATAAAATACATATGTGCATTCTCACATCCATAACACTACAATCATATGCTATTTTTGTTTTACTTTCTCAGATTCTCTTTCAAGAATAACTAGAAATATTTTAATTCTACTTGATAAGCAAAGTCAAAGTACTAGTCTTAAAAGTATCATTATAAAATAACCTGCTTCCCCACATATTTAGCATTTCGGGGAAACAGGGCAGAGCAGTCCTGTATTGTAAGGGCCATTTGTTTGGGACTGATCATGTGTTTGTACACAAAGAGGTGTGAATGTTAGTATCAGGTTGATAACAACGGTAGCAGGTCCCAACACACCTCTTCAGAGCAGAACTTCCTTTAATTTTATACTTAGTCCTTGCCTGAACACAGCAACTGCCTTTTGGGTTCCTCCAGTATTCAGATACACAAGGCCCAGCAGTATACCTCAGAGTATGAGCATGCAGCCAAGTAGTGCAAGAGATAACAGAAAACATGCTGACTTGCACTGGGGAGAAAGGGGAAGAAAAAGTATTTCAGAGGTGATCAAAACCCCATAAATTTCCTTCTTTAAGGCTAGTCTGTAAGTACAGTGACTTTCATAAGCACTCACATAAATAAATAAATCTGAAACAAATGAAGTATTATTATACTCCAAGATGTTTAGTCAACAAAATATGTCCAGACTCATCAGGAATGCTCTTATCATTAGCTCTCTTCCTCTCAAAGAAAATTAAGCCTCTTGACTTCACTCCTCCATAGAAATTATGCCTTCTAGGAAGAGACCATACGCTTGAAATCTAGATTTTTCACAGTGTAAATTCAACTGGTTTCAGTGCTTTCAGTAACAGGTATTACTCTGCCCAAGGACCCTCCAGCAATACCTATGGTTTTATAATTCTTCTCCTGGTGTGTTTTACTCAAAGACACACTTCCTCTCCATTTCCTGTAAGGAAGGTCTGTAAACAAGATGAAACCAACTCTGCAGCAAGCTCCAAGCTCCGTCATACAAGAAGTACTGTCAATTCACAAACTAAGAGAAAATTCATACTGGCTTCTAGTCACACATGTTCCTTCCCTCCAAGCTTTCTCCTTCATAATTAGCATGAGGAACAAAAAACACACTTTAAAGAAGTTTTAGGTGCTTCTAGTGCTATATTCACTCATGTACCTCTGGGGAACACAGAATTCCACTCTGCTAGGAAATGAACTGTAACTCATTTGTTATAGCTGCTATTCTCATAAACTTTTCCTAATCTTCTAATGCATGGAAGGACAAGCATAACTGTATTAGAGGCAAGCCTTGATACTAACTACCACTGCATATGTCTTTCACTATTTTAAAAAAAATATATACCTCAACAACTGGTGATTAGACATACGAGGCTAAATTTTGAGAAACATCTACATTTGACTTAAAATTTCTCCCAGTGGAGAAAAGACAAGTTGTTGAGAAGCCACACATCTGTATTTGACAAAACAAGAGTTAACTGTTGAAAACACTACTACATTCTCTTCTCAGTATAGATATACACTTAGTCAGCTTATAGTGAGAGGAAATACTCACTTTCACTACTTT
>NW_009705660.1:0-1022 GCF_000703405.1 Apaloderma vittatum | reverse complement strand
CTCTTTCATACTTTCAATATGTGCTTTCCCTTATTCTCTTTCCACTAAAGAGCCATGAACCTATTAACCTGTATTCTAATACCAGAGAAACTAAGCTTTTATTCCTTTAGCCTCAATTGCTTTCAAATTAATCAAAATTAATTTGAGCTGTCAAAAAAAAAAGAGGAAAATTAACTGTTAACTGTCACCAACCTGATTACAGACCAGAAGAAAAAACAACAGAGAAACTGATATCTTATTATCTCATGCTTTTGACAGTTTAGGCATAAAGCATCAATCACTTTCTCTCACATTAATTCACGAGAAAGTCATGTTATTATCCATTATTATGCTTGACTTTTAAAGTCATGAGCTATCAGAAATTCAAGAAACATGCATAACACTACGCTGCTTTCCTGGCAGGCCTTTTCATTTAATTTTGCAGCGCCTCTCCTTTAAAGAGCACCCAGATACTTTGTGGATGGATAACCCCTAGTATTTCAACACTAGCATCAGTGTCCAGAGCATCCAACGCAGTATCATATTATTCTTCTTGACTAACAAAAGTACCAACCCATTCTTGCCAGAGAATTCAAATTTCAAAGAAAAAAAACAAACGCATTATTGCACATCCTTTCATCCAGTAACAGTTACCATATTTTAGTGGACTACAAAAAAAAAAAATGTAAGCTTCTAAGCACATTCAAATTGTCTAGCTTGACAGTGACTAGGAAGTAAGACGTTGCAAACAAAAAAAGAAACCAAAAACAAAGTTACCAGCGAACACCACCACCTCTTTTGTGCTGCTCTCTTCGCCCTCGAGCAGACGCAGCCTGCTCGGACAATATCCTTAAACGAGAAAAAAGCCTCCCCAAAGCCTAACCGCAACCTCACCGCTGCAGCACCGCCACCGACCCCGCCGGACGGGCTGCTGCCTCCCTTCCCTTTGTTTTGGTCACCGAAGAGCACCGCTGACCCCGCACTCGCCAGCCAGCGTCCGCCTCGGAGGGAGCTTCCTCCCCCTCCCCCAAAGGCCCCCGGGG
>NW_009705659.1:406-659 GCF_000703405.1 Apaloderma vittatum | reverse complement strand
AAATCAAATGAAAAAATTAAATTAGAAAATAAAATTTAAAATATTAAATGAAAATAGGAAATGAGCCTACATGACGGTCCCTGTGCTTCTGCGCCGAATCTGGATGCCGAAGGGTTTGGTCTGAACCGTGACGTCATAAAGTCGGTTGTTGGCCGAGCTCTCGGGGGCCGCGGGGAGGTTCAGCGGGACGGGCACCTCGAAGCGCTTATTTGCATAATCGTAAATCTGGGCGTGGGAAAACGGCTTCGTTCAG
>NW_009705659.1:0-339 GCF_000703405.1 Apaloderma vittatum | reverse complement strand
GCGCTTTCTTGGGTTCCTATTGGCCGACAGAATTTAATCCGCGGCCACCGAGAATTCTACAATTTTTTCTTATCAATAACGGTACAAAATCACAAGAAATGAAAATGGTTGAGGGAGTTTTCCGAAATAAAAATTTTCAATCGCAACAAGTCCCTTCTTTCAATATTTTTTAAATATAGCTTCTCTTTAAATGGATATTTTTAATTTGTATTTTTCAAAATTTATTTTAAAATGTATTTTTCAATACGTATTTTATTTCAATATATATATTTTTTTATAATTTTCAATATGTATTTCCTTGCAAGACACATTTTCTGAAAACTTGTATTTTTTCAATAC
>NW_009705658.1:0-3914 GCF_000703405.1 Apaloderma vittatum | reverse complement strand
CCATGGGAACACGTGGCCTTGGGCTTGGCCTCAGTCCTAGCTGATCGCGCCCTGCTCTCAGCCCGACACCTGGGTGCCGAGAGCACGCCCAAGCTGACACATGGGGTCCAGAGTAGAAATGGGGGTCCCCAGCAACAATGGGGTAGGAGTGAGCTGGCTGCAGGCAGGCAAGGGACAGGTTGGAGGGCAGCTGCCCTGGTCTCTTGGCGGCCAGGCTGGGTGCCTCCTGCTCTGGCCCCACCCAGGGATGTAGTCACTTCCCAGCAGAGCCCCGTTCCCTCCCACCAGCTCAGGGAATCACCAAATAAGAGCAAAGTCTCGGCTGGGGAGAGTAACTGGGGCGGGAACTTGGGTGAAGCTTTTGGGATCGTGGCCTGGGAATGGAGGAGTTTCCCTGGGCCCCACTGGGGTGGCCGCAGACAGGACACTGGCTGGGGACATGGGGACTTGGGAGAGCACTGCTTTAGCTAAACCCACCATCCTGGCTGTGCTGTGCCCAGCAGCCCCTGCCCTCGTCCTGCCCTGGATGTCCCTCTTGGGGAAAAGGGGTGGTGGGACCATGATGTCTTCACAGAACTGCTGGGAAGGGGCTGTCAGCACTGTGGAGCTGACGATCAAGTGTGAGGCGCTCCCTGGTCTGTGCCACCCCTCCAAGTCCCCAAGGAGTCACTTTGCACCCCTTAATGAAGTCCCTGAGGTCTTCATGCTCTGCCAGTGTGGACTGATTTATTATCTCAGGGAAGTTTATTATTTTAAGGCATTTGCTGACATTTTTGCGGAGAGGGGGAACCTGCCTGGATCACTGTGATCACTCGCCTGAGGGATGGGATCCTCCGTGCTCACAGACACATGCTGTCCTGGCAGACAAGAGGGGATGGTGTCCCCAGGGAGGTGAGTGGGTGGGCTCTGGGAGCTGCTGGAGCTGGTATCTGTGCTGTGCCTCATCCCAGGCAAGAGGTGACACCAGCTCTGGCACTTAGCGCTGTCAGCACACTCAGGTCCCTGGCACGGAGTCCTGGTCACTCCCAGAGCCCTGCACACAGCACAGCCTGTCCAGGCTTCGAGGTGGCTCCGCTGGTGATGGGCTCTCAGCCCTGCCCATGGCACCGGTGGCAGCTGGCCTGCCCTCCCTGATGCTGCTCCTTCACCATGTCTTCCACTCCAGCCCTGCCCTGGAGGGGTTGGTGGCTCGCATCCACCATCTCTGCTGGGATGTGACTCTCCGTGCTGAAGCCTGCAGGCTTGTTGAGCTATTATGGATCAAAATCAGGGTAACACACCCAGCCTGTCCAGGGCAGCACCACACAGCCCACTGCCAGCAAGAAACTACACCGCACTCCATGGCCAACGTCATGGCCACTGTTTGCCCTTTCCTCTGAGCCCCATGCTGGATATGTCCTGTCCACACTCAGCCAGACCCCACGCTGAGTTTGCCCTGTCCTGCACCATCACAGATCCAGTCAGACCAGTGTGAACCCTGCTACATGCAGCAGCCACACTGACCAGCTCAACATGCCTGCTCCATGCCAGGATATATGTGTCCTCTCAGAGGATTTTCAATATTTTAACAACTTGGTTTAGTATCTAACTAAACCAGAGGAAGTCCAAAGGGTCAGCAAACAAGGCTGGGGAGCACCCCAATTCACTTCCCAGGGCCTCCAAGTCACCTCAGGAACTTGTGCTGATATTTCTCGTCCTTGTCTCCTCACCCCTGCCCTTGGCTGCCACCTCAGAGATTTGACGCATCTCCCCCATTTAGCTCCATAAACCAGATGGGATTGAATTTTTTGTTCTCAATCCTAAAAAGCCTGGCCATGCCCCTCTGGCCATGCTCCAGCCGGCTCCCCTTTAGCTTCTCCTCCAGTTTCCAGGGTTGGTTTTCATCAAAGAAGGACTGGCTATCAAAAGGAGTATTTATTTATAGGGTGTCAAATGCCCTGTGTGGCACCACAGGTGGTTATACCCTGTTCCCGAATGGCTCTGTGGCCCCTCACAGCTGTTCCACCCTTCATCCTAGCCAGGCGCAAGCCAATTTCAACACCTTCCTAACATCTCCACAGCGGGATCCATTTCCCAGGAGAAACATCAGTCATGGCACTAAATAAAACTCTTCCTGGCCTTGCCCTTCACAGGGTACAGAGTGGGACACCGGACCCCAAAACAACTGAGTCCCCCTCAAGTGCACCCCAAGCACCCTTCCTTGCACCCAGCACTCGGCAGCTGGCCATGGGCAAAATCTTTTGTCATTTCTTTACTCTTTTATGCTTTCCAGACACAGTTCAGCAAGAACCACAGATTTTTGCCTACAAGCACTGCAGGGATGTGTGCCTGAGGACCAGTGACACAGCTTGGACACTAACCCCCATTAGTTTTGGAGAGCAGGTGGGCAGCTGCCCACAAAGCTCTGGATGGGACGAGCGACCTGAGCAGTGCCCACTGCACTGAGCAGGATCCATCCAGTTCCTGCCCTGCATCTCAGCCTGGTTCAGTGTCACAGGAATGGGATCCTGACAGTCTTCCTCACAGGCGCTTTCCATATAAGGCCCCCTTCTTCCTTCACACCACCCCCCCTCCGAGGTCCAACGCGCGCTGGGGATGAGTTGCTGGCGCATCTACATACGTCTGTGGCTTTCTTCTCCGCCTGCTCCAGCTTCTCCTGGGCCTCCTTGACGGACTCAGAGTACTTCTCCACCTCATCCTCTGTTCCCTTCAGCTTCTTCTGCAGGCCCTGCTGTTCCTCCTCCAGCTGGGGAAGGGACAGAGGGTGTGGGTCAGGAGAGATGGTGGTGCCCATGAGGCTGGGGAGGACAGCTGGCCTTCTCCTGGAGGGGACATGCAGGCTGGGGGAACAGCAGGAGCACACGGACATGCTCCTTCTGTCAACTTTGGGTCCACACATCCTCAGGGAGCCTTTGGTCCCCAGGGCGAGAGTAGCCCTCAGCATTCCTGAATGTGGTGGTGGTACAGGGGTGGTGGGCTGAATTGCTGTGTAGGGGACTGGAGATGTCCCAACTTAGGGATACAGCTCTGGGGGGCACCAAGAACATCCCCATCTCCATGTGGCTGGGTTGGAAATAAGTCCCTCAAGGGTCTCCCTGGTATAGGGATAGGGAGGTGGCACCGGTATGTTTTTTTTATGTTTAGGGGGCACCAGCATGAGTGCTCAGGGGCAAGAGGCTGGAGCACCAGTCCCTGGGGACAGGCACCTTGCAGAGTGAGGTCCCTGGGGATGGGAACCCAGTGGGGTGAGGTCCCTGGGGATGGGAAGCCAGTGGGGTGAGGTGCCTGGGGATAGAGACCCGGTGGGGTGAGGTCCCTGGGGATGGAAATGCAGTGGGGTGAAATCCTCAGGGTCGGGCATGCAATGGGGTGAGATCCCTAGGTACAGGCAGATAGAGGAGTGAGGTTCCTGAGGATAAGGACCCGGTGGGATGAGGTCTCGAGGGCTGGGCACCCTTAGAGCTGGGATACAGAAGCTGGACACCCAGCAGGACAAGGTCCGTGGGTCAGGAGATCCCTAGGAGGTCTACAGGCTGGACAACCAGGGCAGGGAAGTCCTCGGGGCTTGGCACCCATAGTGGAGAGGGTGCCCAGGCTGGACCCCTAGGCGGGTGGAATCCCCAGGGCTGAACAGCTAGCAGCTCAGGGTCTCCGGGGCTTGAGACCCGCAAGGGTCCCCAGGCAACGCCCCGGGAATCCGCGGGACACCCACCTGCTTGCAGCGATCCTCCGCCTGCTTCTTGTCGGCCTCCGCTTGCTCGGCGCGGTCGATGGCGTTCTCCTTGTCCAGTTTCAGCATCTGCATCTTCTTCTTGATGGCTTCCATGGTGACGGCGAGGGGAAGGCGGCGGCGGCGGCGGTGGCGACGGCGGCAGAGGCGAGGAGCACCGGGAGCACCGGGTACGGCGGGAGCA
>NW_009705657.1:1436-1990 GCF_000703405.1 Apaloderma vittatum | reverse complement strand
TCTCCCTCTCCCCTGGCCTGGGCTCCTCCCCGGGCTGCTGCCTCCTGGACCTTTGGCCACCGTCGATCTCAGTTTTCAGGACGTCTCAGCACACGTCTCACTCGGCACAGGTCCCTGGGGAGAGCTCTGCTCTGGTGCCCTGCTCCCCGCCTTCCTCACCCACCTCTCGCCTCCCCCTCCTCCAGACAAACACCCCCCAACTCCAAAAAGACAGCTCAGGGAGCCCCAGAGACACAGAGCCCGGGACCAACAGATGTCCCCTGGTAAATCCAAGGCTGGCAGAGGCGCTGATGGGCCTGGCCATGGCCAGAGGCGGGTCGACCTTCCCTTGGGCTGGGGGAGCCTCTGGGAGTTGCACAAGGAGCCGCTCCCACAGCTCTCCCCCCGCCGCCAAACCCCCGGCCAGGCACAAACCTGTGACATGTGCGGAGCTGAAGGACGGGACTCCTGTGTCACGGGCACTCGTTTTGTTCCCGTCAGGTATAACCAGTAGTGTGCAATGGTTTTAATCTCCTTGTATCTCCTCTCTAGGCAGAAAAAAATTTGCCGAGCTG
>NW_009705657.1:0-560 GCF_000703405.1 Apaloderma vittatum | reverse complement strand
TTTAGTGGCGGGTCTTTTCAAGAAGCCCAGACACTCTCGGGAAGCCTCCGCAGTCTGTTTTAAATCCAATGTGAGGTTTCAGCGATTCTTTGACTGTCGGTGGAATTATGTCGCTCCTTCCAAGGACTCTAGATGATGTGGGGGTGCTGGGTCAGAGGCTGGACTTGATGACCTCAGAGATCTTTTCCAGCCTCGACAATTCTGTGATTCTGTGACTCTCCAGCCCTGACGCTCAGGCTCTGGCTGCAGGCAGGGGCATCGCCCCGGGAAAGCCGCTGTGCCAGGACAGGGACCTGGAAGATTTCCTGTCCCTCACCAGCTCACTCTGTGCCCCCAGTTACTGCTCAGAAGAGATGCCAAAGAGCACAGGCACCCCCCTGTTAGAAGCCTTTTCCTTTAGGTAAAAGACAGCCTCTCTTGACGTGTCTGGGAAGGTAAAACTGGGGCTTCTGTCCACGTTTCAGCCAAGAAATACAGAGATCTGGCTTTTCCAGCAGTTGTTTCCCCCCTCTGTTTCGGCAGCACTCAGCAGGGGTTAGAAGAACCTTTTGCTTTAGGGG
>NW_009705656.1:26789-27940 GCF_000703405.1 Apaloderma vittatum | reverse complement strand
TCCGTAAGGTCATCAGCAATGGTGGGGGGCACTGGAGAGGGGAGGGAGGGAGGCGAGCAAGATGTCACAGCAAATGCTAAAGGGGATTCTATGCGTGTGGGCACAGGTACTTCTACTTCCACCCTCACGCCTAGTCCTTGAGAGGGGACCCAACCCTGCAACAGAGGTTGAAGCACACCCACGTTGCACCCGAGAGAGTGACATACTCTGGGAAAGCCACTCTCTGTGAGACCCAGAGCCCCCAGGAGCTCACCATGGATGGACACAAGGAAGCTCTTGCGTGCCTCTCCTGCAGTGTTGGTGGCGACACACTCGAACCAACCTTCATCCCGGGGACTGGGGCTGGTGATGAGCAACGACCCCGAGGGCTGCAAGCTGTGTGGGAGAGCAAGCATCGGGGTCAGCCCTTGTCCCACGGGGAGCAGCAGGAGGGGACAAACCCCACTCAAGGGCAGGACCCTTCAGTGGGTCAGGTGGCCAAGTATGCACCCACCTGTAGGCGCCAGGTGGGAGATGTGGGTTCAGGGGGCGGCCATCCTCCTCCCGCCTCACGTGGGGCTCCGGGGATCCCCCGGCATCACAGCCCAGCACAGCCGGCCGCTGAGCCAGCAGCGTGAGGTTGGAGGGCCCGGAGGCGATGATGGGGGGCACTGTGGAAGGGCACGGCAGCGATGAGCAGAGGACAGCGGCATATCATTGCACTGATGAGGGCAGCCCAGTCCCAGTGGGATGAGTCCATGAGGGACCCATCTGGCTCTTCCACTTACCCAGGACCTGGAGGCCCAGGCCCCGTCGGTCAGAGCCAGCGGGGCTGGAGGCCATGCAGAGGTAATAGCCTGAATCCCGGACCTGAACAGGAGCGATCTGCAGGGAGCCGCCTGGCAGGAGCTGCAGCCTGGGGAGGGAGCATGAGGGAGCCCCAGTGAGGGCTCTGCACGGCTGGGCTGCACAGGGACAGGCAGCGGGGAGGGTGGCAAGTGCTACTGCAGCCATGTGGCACACATCCACCGAGCCAGTGTGGGGACAGAGCACAGCGCTTCGCGTGGGGACAGCGCTGTGTCTGCTCCAGGCACTCCAAAAACCCTTATTGATGGAGACAAGTGGCACCATCGAAGACCCAGCCCCTGCTGCCACCAACCCACAGACCCTCG
>NW_009705656.1:25314-26469 GCF_000703405.1 Apaloderma vittatum | reverse complement strand
GAGCCACAGCCAGCAAAGCCCTGCGGCAGGGTGACACTCACCGTGAACCTCCACCTGGACCTGCAGGTTGGTGTCCCCCAGCGCACCGGTAGCCTTGCAGCCATACTTCCCACCATCCGCTGCCCCCATTGCCCGGATCTGCGGGAAACGGCCCTCGGCCAAGACGTGCCTGCGGGCATCCTCCTAATGCCCCCCAGAGCCCTCGTCAGCAGCTTGCCCCCACACCACAAGCCTAGTGGGGCTGGTGGAGATGCATCCCAGCCCCTGTCCCAGGTCCCATCGCACGTACCTGCAGTGGGGAGCCCTCCCAGTGCCACTCGATGTGGGGGGGTGGCACAGCATCCACAGGGCACTCCAGGATGAGCTGCCCCCCGGCCACAGTGGTGATGCTGGGGGAGTCTCCAACGCTCACGATGTCGAGAGGTGCTGTGGGATACATGCCAGGTGAGTCAGGGGGACACACATGCATTGGACACTTCCCTACCTGTCCCCACAAGTTATGCATAGGCCCCTACTCTGCAGAATAACCATGCCGTGCTCCAGACCCCTCTTTAGAGGTTTACAGCCCCCATCACTCTCTCCATCCATGCAGTGATGGCTCTCTGGCTGCCCAGAGCTCCGGCCACACTACCTTGGATGCTGACATGGAAGCTCCTGCTGTCCTCCCCAGCAGAGCTAGCAGCCAGGCAGGGGGACAAGCCCCTGTCGGTCACCTACAAAAAGCCAGAAGAGGGAGAAATTGAGGCAAAAGAGGAAAATGCAGGCGAGGAGGAGAAAGAGGAGCCTTCACCTTAGCGCTCTCAATGTGGAGGGTGCTCTCATTCCCTGACGTGAGCCAGGGTCCTGCCAGCAGCCGTCCATCTTTCTCCCAGGTGACAGTGGGCATGGGGACACCTGTCACCACACACGTCAGCTCTAGCGGGGTGCCCACGGCGATGGACATCTCGGTGGGGTGGGACGCAGCCTCAACGCGGGGCAGCTCTGCAAGGCACACAGTGAGGCGAGTGGGTTCATCCCCTCATTGCTCCCGAAACACTCCCAAATCCCCGCGGGCAGACACGCACTCATCACCAGGAGATGGAAGGCTTTGCTGGCCTCCCCCACCTCGTTGGCCACCAGGCAGGAGTACACCCCCTCATCAGCTGGCCCCACAGA
>NW_009705656.1:23758-25187 GCF_000703405.1 Apaloderma vittatum | reverse complement strand
GTCCGCAGTGCTCTCAGCACTCTCCAGAATGGGAGGCACTGTGGAGGGAGGGGTTCCCTTTAGGGGAGCTGCAGGAGCAAAGCCAGGTCCCCCAGGCACTGGGGACATGTTTGGCAATTCCACAGTGTCCTGTGAAGACCCAGAGGTGGCTCAGCCTCCCCCCAGGGTGCTCTGGGATTGCTTTCAGGCTGATCCTGCCTTGCTCCATCCTCCCTGAGCCCATCCTGGCAACCAAGGGATGGCTCAGGACCCCACTTGAAAATGGGTCTGTAAAGCACAACATGCCTTGTCGGCAAAATTAGTGCCCAGGTGCCCTCGTCCCCAAGCCCCCGGCTGCCCCATGCCCGGTATCTGCAGGACGAAGCTGCGATCGGCCACCCCTGCCTGGCTGGACGCGATGCAGGTGTAGAGCCCAGCATCAGAGACCTGTGCCTGAGAGATCCTACCCCATGGAGCAGGGCATAGAGATGGGGAGATGTCAGCTCCGTGTTTCCTCCTGTCTCCGCGCTGACACACAGCCCCCTTGGGGTGTAGCTGTGGCCGTCCCAGCACACGAACCTGGGTACCAGCCCCAAAGCCTGCAGCTGAGCATCGCTCCAGGGTTGCTACTTACCGAAGGACATGTCCAGCTGAGAGCAGGGTGATGTGGGGCGACAAGCGCAGGGGCAGCCCGTCCTTCAGCCAGCTCACGTGCAGTGGAGGAGACCCCCGTGCCCAGCACTCCAGTGTCACCGCTGCAGACAGGATGCCACGGACCACCTCCGAGTCGTCAGCATCTCTCTCGATGGTGGGAGGGACTGGGAGAAGGGACACAAGGTCTGACGGGGCTGTTGAGGGTGGGTGACCCTTGGGGCTCCCCCATGGGCCCCGCCTCACTCACCCAGCACGCTCAGTGTGTGCAGCCGTGCATCTTCTCCGGCGCTGTTTTGGGCCAGGCAGGTGTATGCCCCCGAGTGAGCAGCTTGGAGCCCCTCGAGGATCAAGGAGCTGCCATCTGGGGCCATTCTGCATGGGGACCACAGGGCAGTGACTGAGGGTCCACCCCTAACCTGCCCATAGGGCTGAAATGCTCCATGCTCAGTAGCAACCCAGGCTGCTGGGGCATGCTGCAAGGCCAGGGCAGGAGCTGAGTGGCACCCTGCCAGGGTGACAGTGGCCATGCCAGGCTGCAGAACCATCCAGGCCACCAGGGCTTAACCCAGGATGACATTTGAGCAAGCTGTTTGCTGAGGAACATGTGCCAGCCCAAGCAGGGAGAGGGGGAAGAAGCAGCAGAGCTCACCCTGCCTTGCACTGCTCTTCTGCACATCAGGAAACTGAGGCACAGGTGGGGCTGTGCCATGGCTAGCCCACGGGGTGGTCACCCACCCCAGACTCACCGGGCATGCGAAGGGGGCTGCAGCCCCAGGGGCTGCCCATCCTTCAGCCA
>NW_009705656.1:21584-23650 GCF_000703405.1 Apaloderma vittatum | reverse complement strand
AAAGAGCCGACGCTTGAGGAAGAGGAGGGGGAGAAAGGCTCTCCCCTCCAAGGGAGGCCTCCACGGGGACCCCGCTGCCTCGGGGAAGCCCTACCTCGCACCAGCACCACGAAGTCCTTGCGCATCTCGGCACCTGGGCCGTGTGCCAGGCAAGTGTATCGGCCCTGGTGGAAGGGCTGCAGGGGGCTGAGATGAAGCTGCATCCCCCCAGACACCAGACCCTGCTCCAGGCTGCTCTCTGCAAGGAGATGGGGAGGGGGGGGCTGCAGCAGTGCTCCCCTGATGAGCCCTCATTTTCATGCTCCCCCAGCTTCCCATCACTCTTAAAAACATGCAGGGAAAGTGCCAGCCCCTTCGTGCTCTGCCTCCTTCCCTGCAAGACCCTGCAGGTCTCCTGCAACGGGATGAAAAATGGGGAAACTGAGGCAGGGCTGCTTCAGGCAGCGCAGCACAGCATCCCTCCGCACACATACCCAGCGGGCTCCCATCCTTCAGCCAGGTGACAGCAGTTGTGAGCACGTCGGTGACTTGGCAGGTCAGGACAAGGGAGGTCCCCACATCAGCACTGAGCATCTCCTGCTGTGAGTCTTGGATGCTGGAGGGCTCTGAGGAGGAGGAGGAGCGGGGATGGGGTGTGTGAGCAGGAATATGCAGATCAGTGTCTGCCGTCAGCTGCAGAGCTCCTCGCCAAACCCGTGCCACTCACCATGGACAGTGAGGACAAAGCGTTTCTCATCCTGGCCAGCAACATTCAGCGCCACACACGTGTACGTGCCTGCGCTGGAAAGCTGCAGGTGAGGGAGCTGCAGCACCTGGGAGCCTGGAAGAAGCAGAGAGCAGGGATTCAGGGCAGGCTGGAGCTGGACCACGTCAGGGCCACCATGCTGGCAAGCAGACCCGTCCCTCAGCAGCCGGCCAGGCTCCATGCAAGAGATGTCTGGCCAAAGACAGTCTTTGAGGTCCGAGGCCTCACTGCACAGCAGGAAAGGATGCCGAGCTCCTGAGGAGCAGCAGCACAGAGCTTGCAGGATGAAACCCTTGGTCATCTCCAAAAGGGATCACTCAACAGCAAATTTTTAGCCTGTATTAAAGCTAAAAGTCTAAACTCGAGTCCCGCGTGCAGCATCCAGAAGGGTGGATTAGGGGGGTTAGAGCCCACCATCGAGAACTGGTGGCTGTGCCAAGCCTGGGGTACAAGCTCAGGTCCCTGCTCATGCCAGCTTACCTGTGGTGATGGTCACCTTCTCACTGAGCTGCAGGACCCGGCCATCCTTGTACCAGGTGATCTCTGCAGGGGGGTGCGACTGGACGTCGCATACCAGCGAGATGCTGCCATTGATGATGCCATGGACGTGTTCAGGGTTTGCACCCACAATCCAGGGAGCTTCTGCTCCAGCACACCCCAAAAGACAGTGGCAAAGAGGAACTATCACCGTGGGGGCTGAGCTCTCCCCAGGGGGAAAATGTACACCGAGCATCACGCCTGCTTGGAGCGTGACGTGGCACCTCGACCTCCTCACACAGGGAGAGCGTGAAAAGCACGAGGGGATGGAGGTTCAAGAGCCACGAGAGACTCCAGGTGGCAGAGAAGGAGGAGGAGATGGGTAAATCAGCAACCTGAGGCAGGGTCGCTGGGGAGGCCTTACCCTGCACAGTGAGGGCAAAGTGCTTCTCAGCTGAGCCAGCTGGGTTCTCGGCCACGCACGTGTAGCTGCCGGTGTCATCCACCTCCAGGGCAGTCACCTGCAAAGGGGCAGCAGAGCCCCGCTGAGTGCTGCCCCGTGCCAGGTTGCTGCTGGGGTTCCCATGGGGACCTCAGCACTTGGCAAGACCAGGACAGCCTCTCCCTTGGGGAGGGAAGAGCAAGCCCTCTCCTCGACCCAGTGTCTCCTGTGACCCTCCTAGCACAGCCACCCTGCCCAGGGTGACACTGACCTGCAGGACTGTGCCACCCTCCAGAAGCTCGTGTCGTGGGCTGACCACAATGGGGACATCATTCCACAGCCAGGACACTGTGGGCACTGGGTGCCCTGTGGCTTCGCACCTGAGGCGAATGGTGGCGGTGA
>NW_009705656.1:15017-21544 GCF_000703405.1 Apaloderma vittatum | reverse complement strand
GTGGCTGAAGAAAAGGTTTGGTGGTCCTGCCACAAGCCTCCATATAACCGCCCACCCTGTCCCCCGACTCACCCAGCACCTCCAGCTCGTAGTGCAGCCGGTCCTGTCCTGCCGCGTTGGCTGCCACACATGTGTACCTGCCTGCATCCTCCTTCCGCACCGCGGGCAGCTGCAGCACCCGGCCCCCTGTGGCGCAGGGCAGGATTGGGGCAGGGGATGGAGAGGGCTCTGCAGACCCCTACACAGCCCCGGTGACCCTGCATGTCCCAGGGGAACAGGATCCAACTTTCTCCATGCTATGGATACTCCCAACCCACCAAGATGCTGCAGAAACCCTCCCCCAAACCCCCCAGAGAAGGTCCATGCCCATTACCTAGCAGGATGAGCACCCCCGGTCCAGGGGAGAGAGGGTCCCCATCCTTGTACCAGGTGAGCTGGGGGGGTGGGATGGCATTGGTGTCACAGTAGAGAGCAGTGGGCTGGTCAAGGACAGCCTGTCGGTGCTCCGTCACCTCTCCATCCTGGTCTTCCTCCCGGTAGAAGATCTCAAGGGCTTCACTGGGGCTTGTCTGCTGCTGGAAGAGGGGTGGCACTGCAGGGACAGGCTGTGGTCAGCTGTGGGGAACAGGGACTCACAAACCCAGATGTGACCAGAGCATGTGCCCAGGCCTGAACAGGGCCAAGGAGATACTTGTTTCCCAGCAGACATAAACTCTTTCCGCTTTGCTCCCACCAAGGACACCCACTGCTCAGGGCACTGGCTGCCTGCCCAGGGCTCACCTTGGACGTGCACAATGAAGTCCCTGTCATCTTCACCCACAGCATTGGTGGCCACACAGGTGTAGTGCCCCGAATCCGAGACGCCAGCTGGTTTGATCTGAAGGACCTGCCCCTCACTGAGGATCTGGAGATTGCCAGCACTTTCCAGGAGCTGCCCAGGAGGGAAAAAACAGGACAGGAGGAGAATTACACACTCAGGAGTGGGACAGAACCCAGCGTGTGATTGAAATGGTATTTTTCCCCTCCATCACCTGGGAGGGTCCCCAAAACCAACAGCTCCTCTCTGGCCACAGTTCGGACCTCACCTGCTTGTCCTTGTACCACCGGATGGTCGGCTCAGGCACAGCCCAGGTCTCACACTCCAGCATCACTGTGCTGTTGACTCTGGTTTTCACCTCTTTCACTGCAGATTGCCCCAAAGGGTCATCCCTAGCAATCGAAGGAGGAACTAGAGGGGAGAGATGACAGCGGATGCGAGAAGAGCCCCCAACACCCTTTCTCTGCCCTGATCAGCAACCAGCAGCATCTCAGGGTGCCACTGACACATCTAGATGGTCCCCTTTGCCCTCCCCAGGGTAGACCAGTAGCTATCTGGGGACATATGTGCATGACTGAGCACCAGCTGCATGAGGTGGAGCTCCCTGGGATGAGGGCATGGGAAGGGAAGGACGGGACATGGGCTTGGTTACAGCAATGGGGTCACTGCAGGAAGTGGGAAGGACACAGCAAGTTCCCGTACCCAGGACCTTCACAGCGTAGTTCTTCACAGCCTCCCCAGCTTCGCTGGCCACGATGCAACTGTACATCCCTGCATCCTCTTCCTGGGCATTCAGGATCTGCAGCCCGTGACCACCTGAGCAAAGAGTGTCTCCTGAGAGGGTCACCACTGACAGCCACGGCTGTGTACCCCCATGCAGCACAAGAAGACATCTTAAATGACCTGCTGATCACCTAACAAGTCTGAGTTGAGGGGTTCTAATGCTCTTCTAGAGACCAGTTTCCAGGGTTATAATAACCAGCACTGTCTCACTGACGCTGCCAAGGAGGCTCTAGCGATGACAGCATGATGCAGCACATAGAAGAGCAGCATCCACCAGATGGCCCGAGCCTCTCGGATCCTGCAGGACCTGATGACTTCTCACCATCCCACTGCCCTGGACCACAGCCAGACTAAGAAAAGGTCCCACTCCCACTCCCCCAGTCATGCAGCAAGGGGCCATCCCAGTCATGCAGAGGCAGTGGACGCCAGCACAGTACCAGGGAGCAGGAGAACATTTCTGGATGCTTTGAGAGGAACCTCGTCCTTGAGCCAGGTGATGTTGGGAGATGGGTATGTCAGAGCCTCACAGACCAGGGAGATGGGGTTGTTGATGATCACTGTGACTTCTTCTGCAGCAGCATCATGGGCATCTCCAGCAAAGGTAGGACTGGCTGCAGAGACGTGTTTGCATAAGAGAGCGGCATTAGCACCCACTTAGACTTCCCAGTGTCTCATCCCCCCTCCAGAGAGCCTGATCCAAGTTCAGGGAGTTGGACTCTGCCTCCATCCAAAGGCAGCTCATACCCAAAACATCTAGCAGGTAGTGCTTGGTTTCATTTGCCACAGAGCTGGAGGCCAGGCAGGAGTAGTGGCCAGCATCAGAGAGGGAAGCTCGGGGGATGTGGAGCACGGAGCCATCAGGGGAGATGGAGAAGGTGTCTCCTCTGGGTAGAGGGTGGCCGTCTTTCATCCAGGTGATCTCAGGTTGAGGGTTGCCTGTGTGGGACGGAAAGCAGGTTTTGGCCTTCATGCAAAATTTTTCTGTGCATAAGCACAGGCTGACCTGGGTCACTGCGATGGAGTTTTTCTGGGAAGCAGAGACATCAGCCCAAATCCAAAATGATCGTGATCTGGATCAGGTTTTCAGAGGCTGCAGGATGAGCCAGCAAGAAGAAAGAAAACTGTCCTGAGTAGGAGGTGATTAATTATTCCCATCTCTAAAGGCAAAACCAGATTAGAGGAATTTTGCTCCCTTTGGGAAGGATCGGGGCTTATGTTGTGGAACAAGTTCCCCTCGTGGGCCCAGCGCTTCCCGGACAGCCCAACTGCAGAGCCAGGAACTATCCCAAAAACTCTCTTCAGCCAGTTTCAGCTATTTTCATGTCATCAACTGGAGCCATCCGTTTGCTCCACACCCCAAAGGGAGAGTTGGGTCCCTGAGCCCCATCTCCGACCTGCTCACACCATCTCCCATCCCCGCGTGGGGCTCACCCGCAGCCAGGCAGGACCAGGTGACAGGGTGACCCTCAGGCACTTTGAGGATCTCTTCTTCACTTGCATTCTCGATGTGGGGAGGAACTAGGAACACAAACCAGCAGGGATCTCAGCAGCCAGCCAGCTTTGCTGAGCCTCTGAGCATGCCGACACATGTTGGACTCCAGCACTGCAGCTTCCACCGTGCCCAGTCTTAACTCGAGCCCGTTCCTACAAGGGTGAAATCGCACCATGAATCCTGCATCAGATGAAGAACCCTTCCTTACCTAGGACCTCCACGTAGAAATGCTTCCTGGCCTCCCCAGCTACATTGCTGGCCAGGCAGGAATAGTGTCCTCCATCCTGGGCTCGTGCACGGGTGAGCCTCAGCACCAAGCCCCCTGAAAGCACCAGCAGAAAGGTCTCAGAGCCCCGATCCAGGCACCAGCCCATCCCAGCAGTGCTCCTGTGGGTACGGAGCTCCATCATGTTTAAACACATCAGTGCTGGGGCAAAACATGTTCTGGAAGGGCTCATCTCTCACAGCATCCATGCCTCGTCCCTGACCTGAAAGTACATGTCTGTGCTCGCTGGGGGTGACAGGAGAGCCGTCCCAGGACCAGGTGACTGTGGGCAGGGGAAGACCAGTGGCCTCACAGGTCAGTGTCAGGGAACCTTGCAGAGGGACGCTGATGTTCGTTGTCTGTCCTGATCCTTGAATGAATTCAGGAGGAACTGCAGATGCAGAGAAGGATGGACATCTATTTGCAAAGCAGCTGAGATGCAAAGGAGCAAGGCAAAGTGGCAAGACCGGGTGAACCCAGCTTGTTCCCAACCTCCTGCTTTGTACAGTTTGAGGACACAAGCCCAGGATCATCAGCACCACCCGAAGCTGTTCACTTTGAAGGTGTTACGGGACAGGTGACCTACAGCAAGTATGTGCCACTTACCTGCACCCCCAAGCCCATACTTAGAGGTGTGACACCAAGCTGGCCACACACCCTGAGCCACCTCAGGCCTTTTTCAGCTCAGGTACTTGGTACCTTGACCCATGAGGCCTCCCCAAGTCCCTGGGAAATGAGTAATTTTATGAAGAGTGAGAAGGTCTGCTCTGATGAGCCCAGAAAGAAACTCCTGCCTGATGGAGCCAGTCCTAGAGCTAAGCCTGGAGCCTGCACCTTCTATGTGCTGGTTTGCCCAAGATCTGCTCCATGTCAGGTTGCTCTTTGTGCTGATGCTGCAAACATGTGGTGGGACACAACCAACATCCTGAGCCTGCCTGCATCCGTATCCCCAGCCAGCAGCCCTGTCCCATGCCCTTACCATGCACCGCAACATCAAACTCCCTCTGCTCCTGCCCTGTCGTGTTTGCCAACAGGCAAGTGTAGCGTCCAGCATGGGCAACCTCCACCTTGGGGATGCGCAGCCGCCTCCCTTGATCCGTGAGCAGGAGCCCGTCCCCGCCAGCCACAGGCTGCCCGTCCTTCACCCATGTCACTGTGGGTGCTGGCGTCCCCAAAGCCTCGCACTCCAAAACCGTCTCACCAGCCTTGATGACAGAAACCTTCCTCGGGGGTTTGCTGCTGCCCTGGATCCTCGGCAGCGCTGCAGGCAGAGGGACACAGGGCGAAGGTGACACTGCAGCAACTCCCTTGGCCACGTGCAAGCGTCCAAGAGATCATGGCACCTTCAGCCACCCCCTGGGTCCCCTGTGTCTCTGGGACACCCCAGCTCACCGTGCACCTCCAGGTGATGCTCCTTGCTGCTGCTGCCAGCGGCATTCTCGCACTTGCAGGTGTATGTCCCTTTGTCCACCAGCCGTGCCTTCCCAACGTACAGCATGGTCCCTCCTGTGGACACTAGCCTCGGGCTCCTGGGCTGGGTGGAGATGGGCTCACCTGCCCAGGGAAGGGGACAGTAGCCTCCTCTCAGGTTCACAATGGGACCAGGTCCCACCCAGAAGCTGGGTACTGCTCAACATGGAGCACTCCTTGCTCCAAGAAGACAAACATCTGCCTGGTGGGTCAACACAGGTGTGTGGAAGGATGAGGCCAAGGAGCAGGACCCTACCATCCTTCCACCAGCTCAGGGTGGGGAAGGGGATCCCGTGGCACTCGCAGGTCAGCCTGACGGACTGCCCCTCCAGCACGGACACGGTGGTGGGCTCTGCCGAGGAGAAGGATGGAGGCACTGCAGGGGATGAGAGGAGAGGAGCAGCTCGCCAACAGCACCGGACAAGAGGAGAGGGGCAGCTCCACAGCTGAACTCCATCCTGCTGCCTACACACCACATGCACCAAGAAACGACAAGATTCCCGTGCACTGGCTCCATGTGGAAATGATAATCCTGACTCTGCAGTTGTTAAGCAAGTGATGCATTTAATTGCACGTGGCCTACAGCAGAGGATGGCCGAGCATCCCACACCAGCCCCTTGGGCAGGCCCAGCCCAGGCTGGCCAGACACAGCCGTATTAGGTAGCCCTGCTCTCTGGGAAGGTTACCTAACTCTTTCCATTAACGGATGCTGTTCTCAGTTGCTCATAAATACAGCTGGCTGGAAAATGGTAACTCCGTCCCATGAGGGACATCAATTTGTAGAAGAAAAACCCCAACACCCAGAAACCCCATGAAAACAAAAACAGCAGAACCCAAACAATCCACCCGAGCCAGGACACCAGACGTGCAAACGTTTCCCTGGGAAGGGATCGCAGGAACAAGCCTGGATCGGGAGAACTGGATTTTCTCCACTCCCTGGCTACCTGCCTGCAGGATTTCCACCAACTGGCCTAGAGCATCCCTGAGAAAAGCCAGACCCTGGCTCAGCCCCCAGCGCTGTGGACGTGCTGAACGCACCAGGAGGCTGCAAGGATGGTCGAATCGAGCAAGCAAGGGCAGATGGTGCCACTGGCATCCTCCTGGCTCAGGCACAGGGAGAGAAGAGGGACAATACCTGCAGCAACCTCTGCACTGATTAAGTGCAAAGAAAGGACAGAGAAGCCCTGGCAATGGCAAGGAAATCCCTTCGCTCTCCTGCCCAAATTTTGGAAAGACACCTCTTCTGCATCATCACTGAAACATCCCTGCAAGGCTCATGCAGACGTTGGCTCTCTGTACCCTGACACCCACTCTGATGGGGATTCCCTGCCACCTGCAGCTCCATCATTTTGCAGACCTTTAATAGTTGGAGCTTACTGTTTTCCAAGCCAGTCGGCTACACCAGGTACACATCACACATACAGACAAATGGTATATAATATAATATGTATGCACATGCTGTATTCGCCCCTGATGGGCTGTGTCAGCCACAGTGGCCCTCACCCCACACACTGAGGTTGTAGCGTCTCTCCCGGTGGCCGGGTGCCCGACACATGTACCTGCCCGCATCCTGCACAGTAGCTCGCCCGATCTGCTAAAGCAAGCAGAGACATCAAGAGGCTCTGCAGCAGAGCCAGACCCATGCAGCCCCCCACTTCATGGGGGGAATTTGGGAAGAGATCAGGGTGAGGGGTGGGAAT
>NW_009705656.1:9600-14986 GCF_000703405.1 Apaloderma vittatum | reverse complement strand
GCTCCCCCCGCAGCTGGTATGGCCTTCGCCTGCCCCTGCACCCACTCTCTCCCAAGGGTGGGGAGGGGGAGAAGGGGATTTTCACAGCCCTGTTTTCCCTTCCATCCTCTGCAATACCCAAAAACATCACCTGGAGCACGGTCCCCTCTGCAGTCAGCTGCATGCCCAGCGTTGGTGTGAGTAAGATCCCATCCTTCAGCCAGAAGGCGCCCCAAAGGGGAACCCCAGAGACCGAGCACTCCAGGGTCACTGACTGGTTGACAATGACAGAGACATTCTCCTCCTCACCCAGGGTGGTGGGGGATACTGTAAAACAAATCAACAAGGCAACACCTTCCCCAGGTCACCACCTTTGGTACCCCTTCAGCCCTGTGAGCTTACATGGGGATGGGGGAGCAGCCCCAAGCATCGCCTCCAGCCCCACAGCCACGCTGGTGGGCAGGAGCCAGGGATGCACGGGGGTACTTACACCACACCTCGAGGGTGGCCTCACGTCTGTCCTCCCCCACTGCGCTGCTGGCTACACAGGTGTATGTCCCCGAGTCGCGGAGGCGAGCGGCAGGCAGGGACAGCATATGCCCACCAGAGAGGATCTGCGCTTCCCCAGCATGCAGAAAGAGCCCAGATGAACACACAAAACCAGAGAGATCGGCAGGCAGCTGGGCTGCAAACCAGTAGGCAGGAACAGGGATGGGTGGGCATAAAAATGCCTTGAGCCCATCCTTATCACACCCCTGAGACCCTCTGGCCATCCATGCCCCTTGTGGCAGGAAAGTCCAGCGCAGGGCTGAGCAGGTCCATGGCATGGACCAAAAATGGGGCGGGTCTAAGCAACCTTGCACCCACTCAGCTCCAGCAATCATTTTTTAGAAAGCAGAACAAGAAAAAGGAGCCTCTTCCTAGAGGGATGTCCCCAGTTAGCCCCCCTCCATCAGGAACTGTCTCACCTGAGGGCCACCCGCCACCTCACTGGGCACCGGATTGCCGTCCTTCAGCCACAGCAGCGCTGGGGCTGGGGTCCCCGTGGCATCGCACTCCAATGTCACCGGCTCATTCACCACCACCGTGAGGGGACTGGGACCAGCTGTGATCCGAGGGGACACTGAGGGGGAGAGAAACATCACCAGGAGCAGCAGAAGGGATGGGATGGATATAAGACACCGTGGTGTGGACCAGGCAGTACCCATCTGTGGGGCCATGGTTTTCTAGGACATTATTTGGGATGAACGCAGGGATTGCGCGGCTGGAATTGCAAATGAGACAGAGGACAGTGGATCTGCTAAAGCCATCTTCCAGGGACACATCTTGAGCAGCCCAGCTGGTCGCACGCACACAACAGAGGTGCTGGGGAGTGGGAAGCACCCAGTCCTTCCCTGTGTCACCACACTCACCAGTCACTTGCAGGCTGTACCAGAGCTCGGTGACAAGGGGGCACGGCGGGGCGCCCTGCCAGTGTCAGAGAAGCGGGCATGCAGGATCTCTAGGCGCTTCCCATCCCTGGACAAAGTCCGACCCGGTCCAGTCGAGATCTGCTCATGTCCCTTGTACCAAGCGATATCTGGAGGGAAGCAGGGAGCCGAGCTGTAAGGAGGGATGCTGCTGCCCCTCTTGCCAAGGGGGGCCCGGGAAAGCCCCAGGGACGTGTGAGTAAGAGCCAATGGCGAGAACCAACTCACCTGGAGCAGGCAGCCCCGAGGCCAGGCACTCCAGGGATACCGTGCCATTCTCTGGGACGGCCAGCTCCACCGCGCTGGGTTCGATGTTGGGAGGCACTGCAACCCAGCACACACAGCCATCAGCACAGCACAGAGCTGTGGGGCACAGCCGGGCTCGCCTGGGGCTCTTGGCACTCACTGAGTCCTGGGAGAGCGGTGGCCGGGGGCCAGGGCTTGCTCACCACTCTGGGACGGGGCCACTGCTGCTCCCCGAGTCAGCTAGCAGATTTGATCCCTCCCCAATGTCATATTCATCTTTCTGGGGCAGAGATTTTGGCTCCCTGACTGGTTTCTCACCCGGCACCTTCAGCATCACCTCCTGCAGTGCTGACCGAGGGGTTCGCCGACCGGAGGGGAAATGGGGCTGGGGATAAACCCTCCACTGGGAAGCCCTCATTCAGGATGGATAGCGTGGTTTACCACAGTGTCAGTGGCCATCACCTCTCACACTCATCAGCAAAGGTCAGCAGATCAAGTTGACCCAAAACACAGGGCCAAGAACGCTCACCCCTTCTGCCAGCCACCTTCCCCCTGACCCACGGGATGGGCACCTGCACTCACCTTGCACTGAAACCTGCACCTCCGCCTGGGCCACCCCTGCCCAGTTGCTGCCCTGGCAGACGTAGAGCCCTTCATGACTGAGCCCCACACGGGTGATCAGCAGAGTCCCACCGTCCTCAGACACCACCGCACTGTCCCGCTCGCCCAGTGCATGCCCGTCCTTCAGCCACCTGCGAGGATGGGGACAGGCAGCAAGTCCTTGGTCTGCCCTGCCAGCCCCTGTTTCTGCCCCCCAAAGGAGGGAATGGTGGGGTCCTGGCAGCAAAGACTGTCCTCCTTGTCACCTGGAAAGGGGCTGCAGAAATTGATATCTCCCATCTGAAGGGATGCCTTAAGCCAGAGGTCCCAATCACCCACCCCGAGCTCCTGTCCCGATCTCTGCTGCAGCTTTGCATGTCGGGGTACAGAGCACCCCAGGGAGTTACACAGAACCTGAGGTTACTCAGGGGAATGTGAGCATGATCCCCCCCACCCTGTTCTGCAGCACTCACTGGATCCAGGGAGTGGGGATGCCCGAGGCACGGCAGTGAATCCTCAGGGAGTTGTTGGCGACAGCCGTCAGGTGGCTTTCTCCATCACCGATCAGCACCTGGGGGGGAGCTGGGGGGAAAGGGGACCTCAGGCTGGGACCCCCCTCAGACCCTGCTATGGGGATGTGGGAGCAGCCAAGGGCTGGTGGGGTGCAGGACCCCAGTGGTACATTAAGACCCACAGCCCATGAGAGGAGCGTTTTAGCTGGATGGGAACCTTGGACACGCAGGCTGTAGCTGAGCGAGGTGTTCCCCGCGGCGTTCGTGGCCGTGCAGGTGTAGAGGCCGGTGTCTGTGACCTGGGGCTCAGACAGCAGGAGGGACCCCGACGGGAGGACACTGTACCTTGGGAAAGAGGGGACAGAAGATCTGGATGGAAAAGCCGCATCCTCCATCACCCACTCCTGCGTTGAGGGCTCACCATTGCCTTGAGACAGCCAAGAGAAGGCTCCCCAGGGCCA
Source organism: Apaloderma vittatum (assembly GCF_000703405.1). Classification (NCBI taxonomy): domain Eukaryota; kingdom Metazoa; phylum Chordata; class Aves; order Trogoniformes; family Trogonidae; genus Apaloderma; species Apaloderma vittatum. The sequence goes on along the minus strand of NW_009705656.1, from coordinate 11,719 downwards.
CCTCCTGTGCAAGGAGGACGCCACAGCTGTCCATGGGTGCAAATCCCCTTTGCTCAGCTCCTGCATGAGCTCAGCATGAGGCAGCGGCACGAGCCACCCCGCTGGGGGGATGAAGCAGGATGGGGATCCCCACAGAGCACGACCCCTGCAGCTGGAGCTGGCCACGCTCTCCCTCCCAGCACTGTCTGTGCTCCACAGACATAACATCATCTCAGCCCACGGCTGCAGATTCCTCCTCCTGTGCTCTCATAAATCACCCAGGCACATGAGGACAAGCCACCTGACATGTGGGGAGCAGCACAGGGCAACCAGGAGCAGTCATGGGAAAGACAAGAGCAACAAGGAAACACAGTCCTTCAAGAAGAGCAAAACCAGGATGCCTGCCTGCTCCCCGACCCAGGCCACAGCTGTCCTCAGGTGCAGGGGAAGAAGTGATTAACCCCAAGATCAGGGCCCATGATTTTAGGGAGCCCCTTCCAGTGTGGTACGGACACACTGAGAAAGCGTGTCCTGCTCCCAAAGGGAAGACACTTAATAAATGCATATCCAGTCATCCTCCAGGATATCTTCTCTCATCGAATCACATTAAATGACTGCACCATGGTTGCTATCAGCCTCAACACCATCCAGAAGTGAATTTGGCCTTTCAGAAGTCACCCACTGGAACAGAACCAGCCTTTAAACCGATACCCCAGTGCAGAAAAAGCCACCGCCAGGCTCACAAACGTATTTGTGCCAAACGCTGGCCCAGGAGCATTTTGATGCCTAAAGCTCATGAAGTCACCCTGACACACGGGCTGCAGCACAGCCAGCCTCCGCAGCTGCCTGTCCTCCTGTCCATGCTGCTCTCCTCCTCCAGACTTAAAAAATCCTCCTCCTCGGAGCTCTGCAGCCAGCTGGGTGCTGAGCAGGGTCAAGCCCTGATCCAATACCTCCTGCAGAGATCCACCATCCCCAGGCACAACCTTGGCCTCTCTGCCTCCAGCACCGTGACAGCACGAGGCAGGAATGTGCGTGAGGGCGGACGGGCTGAGGAGCTGCTCTGGAGCTGCCTTCTCTTCCCAAGGCAAACCTGTACCCGGGATGAGCGTGCAAGCGGTTGGGAGCAGCTGCTCCATCCCAGCAGATGTTCTTATGATGAAAAAAATGCCTAGTGATTCTTGTTCTGCTCTTCAAAGAAAACAGAGCTAACGCCATACTGCTCATCTGCCTTGGCTCCTGCCAGAGCATTGAGCACCGGCCACTTGATGCTGAGGATGCCTTTGCATCTCCTCACCAAGCAGCTGAGTCCCTTCACAGACCCAACAACCCTCCGGGGAGATGCACAACACCAAAAGAGCATGGCCCCAGCACCCACAGCCCTCCTTACCTCGTGGTAGCAAGAGGCAGTGGCTGGGACTCCCGGCTCCACACCACCAAGGGAGGGGGATTGCCTTGAACCTCGCAGGGCAGGGTGGTCTCCTGGCCAAGCACAGCCAGGATGGTTACGGGCTCTGACACCTGCGATCCGTTCACACCGATCCTGGGCTTCGCTGGGTGGAGAAGGGAGCGCGGCTGGTGCAGGAACACTTCAGGTGCCCCACAACTCTCATTGCTGCTCTTCCCACTCCGCAAAACCCATCTAGCACCTGGCTAAGTAGCCCAAGGAAGCTAAGAGGGTCCACAGGTCACGCTCTCCCCACCAGCCACCCTCTGGAGCTGCTTTACTGGGAACTGGTGCCAGGGCCAGTCCCGCGCACTCACTGCTGACGGAGAGCTGCATCTCCCGGCTGGAGAAGCCTGCCGAGTTGGCAGTTGTGCAGCAGTAGGTCCCAGCGTCCTCGGGAGAAGGTGAAGGGATCAGGAGGGCCCCATCAGAGCTGAGGTGGTAGCGTGGGCTCAGCACGATGTGTTCGGTGCCCTTGCAGAGGAAAGGGAAGGGAGAAAGGAAGATGGCAGAGACTCTCCCACAAGCTGAGCATCCCAAGTGTGAGAAGAGGGCTCTGGATCCCTCAAGACAAGTTTTGTCCTGGTCCCAGCTTCACAGGGCACTGGGTGCCACCTCCCAGGGCACCCACAGCCACACAGGCATGGTACGTCCCTTCCAAACAACTCATCCCGCACCCAAGGGCGACCCCGA
>NW_009705656.1:9330-9551 GCF_000703405.1 Apaloderma vittatum | reverse complement strand
AGTTGGGGGGGGCACGCCAGTGGCATTGCATTGCAGGGTGACAGCCACTCCCTCGGTGGCACTTACAAGGACAGGGCCAAGCTCAATGCTGGGAGGAACTGTGAAGGAAGAGAAGCATCTCATCCTGTTTAGCCAAGGCCATGCTCACCAAGGACAGAGGAGTTTTGCTGCTTAAGAAGGGCACAGGGCACCCCAGAGCGGGGACATCACGCTGCACGCAC
>NW_009705656.1:8881-9304 GCF_000703405.1 Apaloderma vittatum | reverse complement strand
GCTGTGGGAGCCGAGGGCATTTGTCACCTCACAGGTGAACTTCCCTGCATCCCCCTGTGACGCCTGGTCCACATGCAGGCTCCCATCAGCCCGGATGGAGTAGTGGCCACTTTGGGCTACCTGGGCACGGGCAGAGGGCAGAAAGGAGGACAGATGAGGAAATCAAACATTACTGTATCAGCATGTCTTTGGGTCATATCTAGAAACTGATCCTTGAGCAGTAGGGACATCTTAATGCAGCGATAAACCCATGTCACCCTCCCAACCCAAATATGCCCCTGGCATCTTTCACCAGCAGCTTTGGCCTGGGAGGCTGAGGCACCCATCCTGCAGCAAAGACCTCACCGCAGGGCCGTGCTCGTAGCTGCCCACCCAACCACCACTCATCAGGCGCGGAAGCCTCACCGGCTGGCCGTCCTTCCG
>NW_009705656.1:8464-8864 GCF_000703405.1 Apaloderma vittatum | reverse complement strand
TTCCCAGCCAGGATCACACAAGGCAGCGACACGGGCTGGCCGGGAAGCGCATGGACCACAGGGGACGTGAGAGCTATTTCTGGGGCTGCTTGAGAAAGGGGAAAAAGAAACAATATTAACTGGAGATAAACTGGCCAGGAACACTCAGAAGAACAGATCTGGATCGCCTTTCTTCCAAGGGTCCCAGACCTTGGCTGGGTACAAGCCGGCTCCATCATTCAGCTCTCTCAAGAATTTTGGGGATATTTATCTGCAGTCTGGGTTCAAGCGCATGTCAGCGCATTAAGCCAAAGAGGTGGAAGAGCATTATCCAAACCCTGCTCTGAGAGGGGGTTAGCTGAGCGTTCAGAACAGCCGGCTTGGGAGCAGACGTGGCTGCAGGGACCTGCCAGTCGCTCCG
>NW_009705656.1:6583-8410 GCF_000703405.1 Apaloderma vittatum | reverse complement strand
ACTCCCCGCCCGGCCCCCGCCCGCCGCCCCAGCCGGTGCTGGCAGCAGCCCGGATCGATACACTCAACAAAAGCACGTAAAAGCAAACCGTGTCCAGTGACTGCAAGCTTGACCTCCGCTTGGATTTTCCCAAACTCGTTCTGAGCTTCGCAGATGTAGATGGCTTGGTCATCCAGTGAGGCGCCTGGAAAGCACCCAAGGGTGACACCATAAGCACGCCCCCGGGCGGGATGCCCACGGGCGCTCTCCACCACGCCAAGACACGCTCTTACTGTTGATGAGGAGCTCAGCAGCCTCCAGCCGGCTGGAAACACCCCACGGCTCATGCCAGCCCGGCACCGGCTCACCGTCCTGCCGGTACCAGGCGACCTGCGGTGGGGGAGAGCCCTTCCCGCGGCACAGCAGGCTCACACTCTCCCCAACTTCAACCGTCACGTCCCCCAGGGGCTCGGGAAAGTGAGGGGCAGCTGGAGAAGAGAACAGCAGAGATGGAGCTCAGGCAGGTCCAACAGCCTGGCTTCCCCACAGCAGGCTCTGCACAACTGAGCCCAAGCGAGAGACGGGGCTGCAAAACCCACAAGCCAGGCGCCCTGAAAAGTTGCAAGGTTGACTTAAAGCATTTGGTGTTTTTGCAAAGCTGTCATAGCCATTGCAGTTTCCAACCCCTCCAGTTACACTCAGCACCCCTGGCTCAGCAAAGTCTCTTGCACTTTTCCGTCTTTAACTGCTTCAAAAGTTACTGCCCCAACTCAGAACATCCTCTCCTCCTCCTCCCGAGGCACTTCCATCCCTACTGCCTCTGGTTTGAAGTCCTGAGCATTGGTTGAGGTACCTGGATTTTTCAGATACGCAGAAGCCAGCCCCAACCTCCACCTAATCCAACCAATCCCCCTAACCGCACTCCACACCCCCAGTCTTTCCCCAAGCTGCCGTGTCCCCATAAAACAGCGTCTGCACCAGTCTTCTGCCACTTTTTGAGCCTCTTCCCCTCCTCCTGACCCTTGGAAATCCCACCAGGCTTCAACCTGCTCAGACTGACCACTGAACCCAGGAGCTGGGAAGCAGCAAGTGGAGCTGAGCTGGGAGGAAGAGCAGTGGAAATAAGCTCGAGTGCTCAGTGGCACCCAAAAGGGGAGGCAGAGACTTACACCCCACGTCCAGCACAGTGCTGTCGAAGGCGACGCCAGCCTCGCAGAGAGCCTCGCAGACGTATTGCCCCGCGTCCTCCTCCCGCACCGCCTGCAGCCGCAGGATGGCACGCTGGGTGCCGGGTGGGAACGCTGCCACCACCTCCTCGCCTGTACCGAGACCCCACATCAGCACTCCCAGTGCCTCTGGGGGGTCCCTCCCGCTGCTCATCTGGGGGACCCCACATACAACACCCCTGGACATCGCTGGAGGGCCCCAGCACATGGAGGGGGGCTGCTCCCTGGGTTGGTCCCAGTCTCACCTTTGTACCACGCAACGTGGGGTGGGGGGACCCCTGAAACCCAGCACTCCAGGGTCACGTCTTCTCCCACCAGCGCCTTCAGGCTGGGTGTCACTGCCAAGACAGCAGGAGGCTCTGCACCGCGGGAAGAGAGACGGCTGTGATGGCCGCCCGCAGCACCAAGGGGACCCCAGAACCGCAAGAGCTGCCCCAAATATCAGACCACCCCATCCCACAGCTCGCACACCGCAAGGTCCCAGCCAGACAGCCAAAGTGCAGCAAGGAGGGATAATAAATCTCTCCTGCAGCAGCTCTGAGCCCTTCCTGGGGTGCTGTGCCTGGCGGGGAGCAGGTACCGGAGAACTCCAGGGGGACGATCTGTTCATCCCAGCCCAGCG
>NW_009705656.1:5713-6571 GCF_000703405.1 Apaloderma vittatum | reverse complement strand
AGCCCAGCGCGCTGCCGGCATAGCAGCTGTAATTTCCCGCATCCTCTGGGACAGCAGCCCTGATGTGCAGGGTACCCCGGGCATCTGTGAAAACCCTGCAGCACACAAGGAGAGAGGGAGAAACAAGCTCTGTAAGAACAGAGCTGATTAAAAAAACCATGTTGAAGTAATTGAGTGGGCTTAAGGCCATCCCACCCACATGGTAAGCGCTGGGCATTTGATAGACGTGGGTTGGTACTTAAAGCCAGCTCCAGCAGCTGGTGCAAGGAAAGATGTTGCTTTGAACTAGGGAGAAGCACTGAGAATTGGGCTTTTTCATCTCCAAAGCAATAACAAAAAAAAAATCAACCCCCTCCCCTAAAAGCACCTTCCCCAAAGTCCACTCTAGCACTCACAGTTTGACGTGGGCAGGGAGGCAGAAGCAAAAAATCAGAAGAAATTAAAGAGATGCACAAGGAGTATTTTAAGATTTGAGCGCACACCAGATGTGCAAATCATCTCAAGTCCCTCTTGGTGGGGACAGTGACCTGGATAAGGCAGGATAGCTTAAAAATAAATGTATGAACTTAGGTTTTTTTTTTCAACCGTTTCAGGTTCATGGATTGGGGATATTGCAGCACCTTGCTCTTTCCAGAGCTTTGGGCAACCCCAATCTCCTCTCCTTCAGCCTGTGCGGCCCTGCATGGGGAATCACCATCCCCAGGGAGGATGAAGGCACCCAGGTCTCCAAGGTTTACCTCTCATCTTGCTTCAGTGTCCATCCCCAGCGCTTCCATGTGACGCGGGGTAGGGGATGGCCCCCGGCCGTGCAGTTCAGCCGCAGGTCCTGGCCCCCACTGAAACGCTGAGGGCTGGGGT
>NW_009705656.1:5361-5617 GCF_000703405.1 Apaloderma vittatum | reverse complement strand
CAACCCGACCTTGGACGAAGGCCCAGAGGGCAGCGGTGGCGGTGCCGTGGGCGCTGCGTGCCACGCACTCGTACAGGCCCCCGTCCCCCGGCCGCACGCGGCTGATCTCCAGCGAGCGGTTCTGCAGCAGCCTGGTCCGGCCATTCCCCGGCTGCGCCGCCTTCCCGTCCCAGCTCCATGTCAGGTTGTAGGGCATGTCACCCAGCACCAGGCAGGACATGACCACGTCTTGACCCGGTAAAGCCGTGATGTTGCC
>NW_009705656.1:4087-5334 GCF_000703405.1 Apaloderma vittatum | reverse complement strand
GGGGTGAAATGAGCCCGTGCCCAGACACAGACCCCGAGACTCGTGGTCATCGAAGCCTGGCACTAGCTGTCCCTACCTGAGACAGAGACATAGGCATGAGCTCGTGTCACCCCAACCTTGCTCGTGGCCGTGCACTCATAAAACCCTTCATCGCTCCTGGACACTGCAGGGATCAACCAGCTGACATTCCCCAAGCTCCTACGGAAAGGGAGAGACTACAAGGTTACCCCTGCCCTGGGGGTGTTATGCCACTACCTTGCTCCAAATCCTTGGGATGTTTCTTCCATCCGAGTCAGGCAAAGGGGTGCACACCCACCCCCCTGCAGACATATCCCCTCAGGATTTTCTGCTGTTGCTTTGGGATGCTCAGAACTCGCAGGCACCCCACCAGCACCGAGCATCCCTCCAGCCAGCGCAGCTCACGGGGCTGTTCCTGCTCACGTTGGGTCCCTCAAGGAGCCCACTGGGCCAAACCAGAGGCTCACCTGAAGAGCTGCTCCTTCCCGAGCTTCATCCCACCACGGCTGAGCTGCAGGCGGAAAGGGACCTCGCTCTGTGCAGAGCAGGAGATCAGCTGTGGCTCCCGGTTGTAAGCCTGGATCTTGCTGGAGATGTTCACTTTGGGTAGACCTGGAAGTAATTGAGGACACAGACACACACACATAACATTCCTCAGGAGCTTACCCAGAGCTGCACTGGGAAGCAGGATAAAAAAATAATACTCAAGCAAAAACCAAAGTAGAGGCAGCACTGAAGCCTCTGGTCCCTTCCCATCACCCTTGGGTAGCGTGGGGATCACTCACCAGGGACCACACTGGTGTAGGTGACCCCGGAGACACGGTGCAGGGGGTAGCCCTGGGAGTCTTCACCCTTCATCTTCAGCAGAAAGTCACCCGGGGGGACACGGAGCGGTGAGCCCATCCAGAGCTGCCCCGAGGAGGAGTTGGAGAGGGGCTGGGTGGGCAATGAGAGGAGGGCATGGCCGGAGGCATTGAAGAGCGCGATCTCCTGCAGGCGCCCGGGTGGCTTCAGGCCGGTGCAGTTCACCACCACAGAGATGGGCAGACCTGGAGAGAGGGAAGGGAAAAAACAACTCAGCCACATTCCCAGCTGCGAGAAGCCCAGATGCAGCATCCAGGTCCCTGGGCAGCACCAGCCTCACCCTGCACCGGTCGCTCCCCGGGCTGGCTGGCATCGAAGTCTGGCTGGGAGGAGAAACTGGCTTGAAAAATAATTTTGCTGGTGCC
>NW_009705656.1:2236-4026 GCF_000703405.1 Apaloderma vittatum | reverse complement strand
GTCCCTTCCATCCCGCTCATGTGTCCTCTGCCCAGATGGAGCAGGGTGGGGGAAGGCCACACCTGGCCAGCTAAATATCCATCAGGGGACAGGTAAGGGACAATGTGCACCATCTGCCACCAGCCTACCGTGACCGACCACATCCCTGGCTCATGGGGCTCCACAGCCACCACCATGGCTGAGTTGGGGATGCTGAGCAGTTCCTTCAGATCTTGGCCTCTCTCGAGGACCTTTCCTGCAACAGCAAGTGAGCCTCTGGGATGGGCAACCCTGGTCCATCCCCTGGTCCCTGCAACCCATCGTGAGCCCCCTCCCTTGGGGTTCACTGAGGTGCAGAGCCCACCCTACAGCTCTTGCAGCCAGGGCTGGAGAGAAAACCCTTCAAAAAACAGATGAAAAGTCAGCCCAGAAGGGGAGCAGAGGAGATGCACTTAGTGCTTATCAAGGGTTTTGCAGCTTGTTGCTTTTTGATTTAAATTTTCAGCACAGGGTTTGGCAATCTCCATGCCTGCAGCCTCCCACTTGTCCCCTCTGTGGGGGAAAACATCACCCGCTGCCCATTCCCCATCCCCAGGCTCCTACCTGCTGGATCCCGGACCTCAATCTCTGGGGCAGGGCCGCTCAGGGAGATGGTGACCTCCTTCAGGCTGGGATCGAAGGGGACAGGCCACGTGTGCTCCCCACCATCCTCATGGTCCGTGGAGAGCAAGTGGACCTTGGAGGCCTGGATGGCCTCCTCCACCCACTTGAGCACCTGAGAAACGATTAACCCAGATTCTCACTCCAGACACGGCTGTTTTGGGGCCATTTCGGGAGCAGGGCTGTATTGCACTGGGTCAAAATCTCAAGCATGGCTGCAAAATGGTGCCTGGGCAAGAGATCAGATCCAGCTGGGTTTGGAGGGTGCCAGCACAGGGGCAGGTGTGAAAGGAATTGAGTAATTTGGTGTAACTGTTACTGCCAGGTGGCTCCAGCCCAACTGCTCAGAGCAGACGTGTTATTACCCCCACAGCTCGCTCACGGAGATACAAACCATTAAAACACAACTGCCAGAGGCTGGGCAGGGGCTGTTGCTGGGGCTCTGCTGGGAGACGCTGCCCCAGTAATGGGCAGAAAAGCACTTGGATCTTCCTTAGGTCTGTGAGATTTCATGCCCCTCAAGAACTTCAAGGCCAGGGACAGGCACAGAGGCTCCTCTCCCTGCAGCCAGGCCACCCACTTGGCTCCCAAAGAGGAGCACTAGGACCTCAGTGCCAGGCAGATACCCCCCGTCTAGAGTGGCAGCGAGGCAGCTCACCCCAAGGGTCACACAGGCAGCCCCGCAGCAAGCTCGAGAGCAACCAGCCTTCTCCAGTCCCTGCTTTGCCTTCACGCTAAAGTCGGCTCCCTGAGCAGTCTAGAGGCATCCTGGGTGCAAGGATTCATCTCGGGGAGAGTGTAAGAGCAGCTGAGCCAGGCTGAACCACACACACCTCAGCCTCCCCATCCCTACTCCCGCAGGTCTCCCCACTCACCTCCGTCACCTCTGCTTGTCCAGGTGGAAGATCTGCCCCGAGCTGGTGGCCGCGATGCGCTCATACACGCGGTACCCAGGGTGGCTCCTGTCCCCGCAGTCCCCCGTCAGCACAAACACCACCTGCCACAGCGACGCTCCCCGTAGCATCACACACAGCCACGGGACGTCTGTCAGCCCCCAGCACACTGAGCCAACCCAGGGGTTGCAGAATTCACCCCATGAACAGGCAGCACCAGGGGGGTTGTTGCTGTGGCTCCTGCGCAGGGGATGGACG
>NW_009705656.1:1732-2151 GCF_000703405.1 Apaloderma vittatum | reverse complement strand
CATAGTCCTTGGCCCGAGCATCCGAGAAGACGTAGACGAAGGAGCCGGGGTGCGAGTCCTCCACAGCCAGCCTGATGGCCCCCACACTCATCTCTGGGCAGTCCCCTCCACCCTGCAGCACACGGCGAGGGACATGGTGCAGGCACACGGTCACCCGGTGCTCAGCCCTCCCCTGCTGCGGTCCCGGCAGGAGCCCATTCATGGGCTGCTCGCAGGGCAGGAATTGCACTGGTTTGCCAGGGTCAGCCCAAGCGCAGCCAGAGCAGCGTGATGGCACCGCAGGGACACACGGAATCACGAACACCCATCCCTGTCTCACCACTAATGACAAATAGTGGAGAACCAGCCTCAGAGAAGCCATTGGATTCTTCCAACACCTTCGGCAGGCACACGCGTGCCCACCCCAGCCCATTACACCC
>NW_009705656.1:0-1597 GCF_000703405.1 Apaloderma vittatum | reverse complement strand
AGGGAAATGCCACAGAGAATTAGCAACACACGGGAGGCAGGGCAGGAGCCGGGATGGATAAAGCATGAGTAAACTCCCAGAGAGTGTTTCAGCTGGCAGAATGCAGCTGAAACAGTTTAAAAAAAAAAAAAAAAGAAAAAACTTGATTTTCAGACAGCACTTCTAGAAGACGGCATTTTTGATTCCTTGGAGAGTTTGCGCAATCACTCCCCAGGAAAGCATTCCTACTTTGGGATGAGAGCCGTAAGCTGAGAGCCTGGGGCAGAGCACCCACATTGCCCACCCTCCCCACTCCCACCCCGGTGGGGTTCAGCCCCAGCACACCCAGCTCAGCCCCAAGCCGGAGGGTAGCGGGGATCGCTCCTGGGACCTGCCACCAAGCAGGAATACAGGGTCAGGTTTCCCACCAAGCCAACCCCAGAGCAGCACACCGGCGCTGAGGACACCCTACCTGGACGTGGAGCTCCCGCAGGCGCCGCTGGAAGAGCCGGGGGTCCGCAGTGAGGGTGGCAGGTCCCACCTCTGCAAACACACCCACACCGCCAGCACCTCAGTCTCTCCAGCCACCAGCACCAGCCTCCCCTAGTGCTCCCAAGCTCCTGCCCCAGCTCAAACACCCTGACAGGACCCGTGAGCCTCAGGCTTTAATCATCTACCCTGGCATGGCAACGAGCAAGATGTACGTTTGGGCAGACTGGCCTTATGCCAGCGCTCCCAGTGGTCCCCGCCAGGGTTAGCTGCAAACCCGGCAACTTTTTCTAACGTGTGAAGCTCCCAACCAAGCAATACAGAAACATGTTTACTGCCTCTGCCTCCTTTTCTGTCCCGCTCCAGCGATTTTCATTCAAAACTAGCGTTTCTGCTGAGAATAAAGCCTCGTCCTGCTCTCCTTGTAGGGTGCTGGGGCTCTTTAGGAGAGCAGCTTCTGTTTATGGGTGTGCACAAAAATCCCAAGACAAAGACTGGGACAGAAGGAAATTATTCTGGTACTGCAGTAAATTACCAAAACATCTCAGTGAGTGGTGCTTCTGCTGAGCCGATTGGGAAGCACATTGTGGACTTGCACAGAAATGCCCCACCCCGTGATTAGACTGGGGGGACTGGAACAGGCTAGAAGTAGAGGAGCCACCCAGAAGTGGGTACCGGCAGCACTGGGATTAAGCTGAAGAGAAACTGTTTGTCCAGCACCATGCCCTCAGGCTGCAGCTCACTTTTCCGCTGCTACCCCCATCACAATGGTCACCAAAGAATTAAAAATGGGAGAAAGGGAAGTGCACGCTTCAGCCCCTGACACATCCAGAACCACCCCCCGGCTCCTTGCAGCCCCGTTCCTTTTTTTGCCCCTCCCCCTGGCCCCAGCCGTACCTGGGTCGTGGAAGGGGACCAGGGCGTAGTTGCTGATGGGCTTGGTGGCCCTGCTGAGCGTCCGCTCCAGGATGCGCGAGGCCCCGTCCATCACCTGCACCAGGTCGTCGTACATGGAGCCCGTGACATCGAAGACGAAGGCTAAGGTGGCTCCCCCTGTGCTGGGGGAAGACTCGGCAAATCCATGGGTCAGCAGCAGCCAGAGGCTCACAAACACCCCTCTGTGGGCTGG
>NW_009705655.1:313-1011 GCF_000703405.1 Apaloderma vittatum | reverse complement strand
ACCCCCATACCCACACTGCATCCCCATCTCTGCACCCCCACATCCACACTGTGTCTCTGTACCCCCATATCCACACTGCATCCCCATCTCTGCACCCCCATATCCACACTGCGTCTCTGCACCCCCATATCCACACTTCATCCCCATCTCTGCACCCACATACCCACATTGCAACCCTACATTCCCATCTCTGCACCCCCATATCCGCACCACAACCTCTGCAGCCCCAGATCCACACTGCACCCCTGCATTCCCATCCCTGCACCCCCATATCCACAGTGCACCCCTGCACCCCCATCTCTGCACCCCCACATCCACACTGCGTCTCTGTACCCCCATATCCACACTTCATCCCCACCTCTGCACCCACATATCCACATTGCAACCCTACGTTCCCATCCTTGCACCCCCCATGCCCACACTGTAATGCCTACATCCCCATCTCTGCACCCCCATAGCCACACTCCGTCTCTGCACCCCCTTATCCACACTGCAAACCTGCAGCCTCATCTCTGCACCCCAATATCTACACTGCAGCCCTGCACCCCCGTATTCACACTGCATCCCCATTTCTGCACCCCCATACCCACACTGCATCTCTGCACCCCTTATCTGCGCTGCAAGCCTACAGCCCCATCTCTGCACCCCCATATCCACACTGCACCGCCAACAATGCACCCCCATATCCACACTGCAAC
>NW_009705655.1:0-207 GCF_000703405.1 Apaloderma vittatum | reverse complement strand
TCTGGCAGCCTGTGGTACCCAGGTTTTGGGGGTCCCAAGAGGGGGTTTGGAGCCCAGCAGCTGCCAGGATCCGGTCCCGAGTGGGCCTCCCACATCCCTGCACAGCCCCAGCGCCCGATTTTGGTTGACGGCAATTCTTCCCCCTCCCAAAATCTCCCTTGCGGGGACGCTTGGCCCGGCCGACGCCGACAGAACCCACTTCTCCTT
>NW_009705654.1:27899-28211 GCF_000703405.1 Apaloderma vittatum | reverse complement strand
TGGTTTAGAGAGTTTTCTTGGTTACTGTTTTTTGGTAATACAAGTGGGCAGGACAGCGTATGCTGCACTTTCACACCTGCACACTGTGAAGCTGTGAGAAACAGAGTTTCCTCTGTCCTGTAATGGTTTTTTACTAACATTTTATTGTATTTTTTGAAGTGGCAGAAAGGTGCTTGACAACGGACTTAGCTGGTAGGCTCTGGTACACTTGAGTGTAAAAGTTAAAATTGGAAGCATCGAGGACAGAACTGAATTAATTTCAAACTGTAGCTGGGCTCTCAAATTAGCTATTCTGTAATCCCAGTTCAGTTT
>NW_009705654.1:15226-27868 GCF_000703405.1 Apaloderma vittatum | reverse complement strand
GGAATGCCTGCCGGAAAATCCTGCAGACCATTTGAGGACAGCTTTCAGTAACCACATATTACGTGGAAGAGAGTTTGCCTGGAAAACTTGCAGAAAAGTCCCCAGCGACAATGATCTCTCAGGAAGAAGTGTCAAGAGGCAATACAATTCATTAGTGTCAGCACAGTTTAGAATTCCCTGAGGGGCTCAAAGGGAGGTTTCTGTTACGCTGCTGTGAACCATCTCAGTGGAGACTATGAAGTATCTTTGAAACTGATGGTCACAAATGAGCAAACTTGTTTCTTGCTACCTGCGTCTCAAAAATCAGGTGCTAAGTTTTTATGTACATGTGCTATAAACTCTGTTATGTGGAAAACACTCATAAGCTTTTTGTGGCAGGAATAAAGAGAGAGCAGGCTTTGTTTATTTTCATCAAGTAGTGATAATATGTAAAACCAGTTTTTCTATTTACAGGCCTGGCCTTTTGTTCTCACAGACTGTTTGGAAGGAAACTAAAGAGAGGCCCGATTGCAGGACAGAAAACAACATTTCTTCCTCTGCTGTGAAGAGGCAAAGTATCAGCTACTTATTGAAGAACCACTACTACCTAAAAAATGACCAGTTCACTTTCAGGTCTTAAAGCATTTATCCATAATTAGTATTTACTTGCATATTCAGCAATATGGAAGTGGCCACAGACCACAACCCTTACATTCACAGCCTTTGACATTTGATGTTTACACTATCAGGCAGAGGAAAAAAACAACCAACCAACACTAACTTCTCTTCGTGCCAGACAGCTGCTTGCTGTGCTCCCTTTGTATTTGACCTCAGCTTTCGATACACCATCACTCAGTTCTGCTGTGTCCTCTCCTCCTTCTCTGCCCTCCCACCTCATTGCAAGAGCTGTCATGACACAAGGACTTCCAGCTTGGCTTGCAGAATTTAAGGGGTCAATCAAGACCATCTGAAGCCTCTGCATCCAGTTCCCATCCTCTACTAAAGAACTACAACAGCTCTCTGATACAGATTAATAATTTAAACAACATATTTTTCCACTTTTTAGGTAGTTAGGTCATGTATTGATTTCTCACACCAGCATAAGATTACTGGGATTTTTGTCAAGGTTAACTCTTTACCACACTGTGGTTTCAACCACGTGTAACTGCCTTTCTGAAAATCCATTTCTGCATTGGGATCTCAGCAATGTGGTTCTACAGTAAAGATATAGTACAGAACTACTAGTGGATTAACTGCATCCTAGCTAGGCCACAGCCAAAGGCTTTTCATTAACACCTAAATGCGTTTGGCATTAGCTGACTAACTGCCAGTGCTTTAAATATGTCTTGTGCTTCTCCCTTCCGGGCTCCTAAAGCTTGGTGCAACTCTTTATATCTGGTGTATAATTTACACTTTGTGAGAGATGGTTTTTGAAGACATAGAGCGAAACCTAGACTCAGAAATCAAAACACCCTCTTGAGCTTTACTTCCGTCCACAAACAAAAGAAATATTTGCTGTCTGTCAGATGCCCTTATTTGAGAGAACTTGTATCAGTATTTATGTTGGTGCAATTCTACATCCTTTACTAGAAATGGGATCAGATATGCAAAAAGCTTCCCTGCTGGACTTGTTCCAATATCTGCAGCAATACACCATAACTACTATAAATGTCAGCAGTGATACCAGCTATATGACATATACACGGTAAAAACAGTAGAAAGGGTAAAATTCAGTAATTTTAGGTCTTCATATCTAATCACTGCAGTTCTGCTAACATGGGCTATTATATTAATATATGTAGGAGAATTAAAAGGAATAATTGGCACCATCATGAATATATGTAAGGCCAAAAAAAGTCATTTAACACAGATACAACCCGATTGTCACAAGACACATTTAATCACAGGCATATACCTAAGAGTTTTCACCTAAGGAACAATGAAACCTCATTTTGAATCCATAAGGATTTACAAGACTTTGGAAAGCAAGCCTCTTTGATATATCTCAAGATTTCTCATTTTTTGTAGAGTAAATCTTTTACTTCCTACCGGGTGCTGAGTATTTTCTTCTCTTGCTGAAGATAGTGAACATTCAGAATATTCTTCAAGTCCAAGAGGCTTTCAGCACTTCTCAAGGGCAGTGCCTCTGTCAACACAAACAACAGTCTTGGGTTAAACTTTAGAAAATACATATTCTAGGAGATGTACAATCAGAAAACTTCTGTGCGTGCCTTAAGTCAGAACCAGATGCAACAAGATTCTTTTAAGTACCTATGAATTTTGATCCTTTATATCCATAGATACAGATATCCTTTATATCCATAGATACTTAAGTATCTACCTAGTCTTATCACAGAGACTCACAGAAATCAGTTTTTTTTTTTCCTCCCCCTTTACTCTTTCAGGGTTCATCTTAAAGTTGTTCATCTTTCCTTGAATTCCACAAGAGGATCAGCATGAATTAGAGCATTCTGTCTACTGTTGCACTTATTTTAGGATCTGCCACTTGCGTATTACAGATGAACTTTTAAACAACTTTCTTTCAGGGCTCTTGAAAATATCTGCAGATGTAGGCTATTTCCTAGAAGACATTGACATTTACAAGTGAGCTCTTGTATGTGCATTTGCAATGGTGCCAATAAAACTCCAGTCCTTGCAGTTCTGAAAATGTTTCATGTATTACTAAGGCTGCAGTAGTGACTGCACAAAGAGGGATGTACAGTAGATTTTTTTATTCTTTCTTAACATAGGCAACATTTTCTCTTTTCATGTACTTTCTCCTTTACACAGTTTTAATGCAATTTCCTTCCCCCTCCTTATAACATCGCTGATGGTATGGTATTATTATCATTCAAATTCCAGGGTTTGTTTCATCTTCTCATCCAGCCTGAATGCTTTCTCACCCCAGTTACTGTATTTTCAAAAGTATAATGTCTGCTATACAGAGAACATGAAGTGACAGATTTGCCAACGTAGCTATTGCTGTATAAATATCCTAAGGACTCCTTAATTACTGGGTTTTTTGTTAACAGCACAGTGTTCATTCTGCTAGGAATTACAAGACAGTTTCTTTTACATAAATCTACAAGAGTTTGCTCTCATTTGCTTGCACATGCAAACTTTGCTCTTCCAGGGCAGTGTCAGGCTCTGGGTAACTGATGCTCAAATGCAGGAGCTGGAGTTATCACTACAGTCTGTTCCCATGGCTACATAGAGCTATTGGTGTTTTTTTCCAAGCAAAAAATTGAAGAAAACATTTACCAGAAAGAGGAAAAACAACAAAAATTACATCCTATCATTTCAGATAGCTGTAACTGTAATTCTCAGTTTCTTTGAATTACCGAGATTCTTTCAAACACACAGAGGTGCAGAATGCCTTTGCTAGAGGAGAGAGGAGGAGGGCAGGCTGCCTGCAGCTTCAGCTGGCATAGCCATGCTGGGGGCTTCTGTGTGCCTTTATAGCAAAGGAGCTGCAGGTTTGTGCTGGCTCCTGGTCACGATGTACGAACAGAAGGGGAGCTCACCTGTGAGATATGTTCAGCAGCCTAGGCTGAAGGCTGAGCTCTTCCTAAATATTCTATATTCCTTTTTTAAACAATTTTTTTTAAAGGACAGACAGGGGCTTTTCATATATATTCTCCCCTCGTGTCACTAGGTTGGAAGTTTTCAGGCAAGATTTGGCAAGGACATTGCATAAGCACTCCGTGCACTTTGTATTTCATGCTAACTCTCCCATGCAATTGTCAGCCTTATGTTTAGTTAGGCCAGCACTGAGGAAAAACAATTGCAACACCTATAGTACTGCCAGGATTGCCATTTCTGTGTATTGCAAAGAGTTCTCTCTTCCATCCAGTCTGTTAGGGAATGGGATATGCTTTCTGCCCTTATAATCTTATACAACAAGAGGATAATCTTATACAACAAAAGGCGATGGCTGCGCTGTGCTTGTCTACACCCTATAATAAGTAGACTGATGTTTGAAATGCCTGAGACTGGAGATGCCGAGTGTGCTGTTTCACCTGCCTTCTGCATAGTTTTGAGAAAGTCTTCACTTCTGTCTAAAGGACAGAATAATTTGTAGCACATTGGCTGAGAGAAAGGATGCCAAGCCAAGGGGTTTCCTGATGTCAGCATTGAGTTTTCTGTCTGAATACTTCAAGTTTGTGTGCTTAAGTTCACGTAAATAAGGGACGTTATTGAAGGTGTTGAGGTACACTTGTTTCAGTATACAAGTAGTTCGCTGAATTAGCAAAAACTGAAATGTTTTGGCCCTTCTGAGGGTAAGATTAGGGACACAAAGCCATCCATTCCGGTAGGAATGGATGTGCAGCTTCAGAATCTGCACAGTAGCAGAATAGTTTCCATCCAAAACTTAACAAAATTAGAAGGCGAGTGTTCATGTGGACACCAGGGAAATAACAGCTGTTTGGCAATAACATTCTTGGCTCTTACTCCATCAGATCATCCCTTAGTTACCACTCATTTTCCTTTACCCACTTTAATCAATCACTAACCAAGTAATTATCTTAGAAAAAAATAATGCTTGAGATTTGTTCCTTTTGTTTTATGAATTGAAAACTGCTCTTGAAAATTTGGTATATAATTGACCTTAGCAAGGAATAAGTTAAGTTCTACACTGATGAGAACAATCCTAGTCTCCTGGGAAAGGAATGTATGAGACAGAAGTGCCCTTTTATCTCGTGGCTATATTTTCCTTAGACAAAGTAGAAAACAGTAAATGAGAGGTTAGAGCATAAATACAGATTCCACAAGGCAAAAACAGAAAACAAATTTGATAAGAAAGAAAAAAAAGAATGAAAGTGATGAAAAGTGACTACAGACCAGAAAGAAAGAGAACAGAAGGAAAGAAGAGATGAAACCAATAACTTGAATAATATCTAGATGTTATGGCAAACAAATCAAGAGGAATAACAAATAAAATATTAGATGCCCCTGAGAACTACAGGCTGGGGGAATGAAACTGAACAGGGAGCTAGTCAGAAGTAAGTAACAAAGATCAGAAAATGAAGCATGTATTTGAATTGGCACTAACAAGAGAAAATTACTACAAATATGGCAAAAATATTTAAAGCTCTGTAAAATACCAGCTTTATGTGTATAACAGGCTGGCTGGTATTAAAATGTTTTTCTAGTTCCAGGCTTCACTTGACATTAAGAATTCTTGGAAAGGCAGGCTAGAGCTCTGCTTTTTTCTACTTGTGTGGGTGCCTCACTTTGACCAGCCTGTTGAGCACACTTCTTCCATACCGACCTAGACCATAGTAAAGGTATATAATCTTAGATGAGCAGTCTGGCCAAAGACAGAACATACCAGCCTGTTACAATTGCACCAGTAAATTACATCATTTGTGAATACATGATAATGAGTTTTCAGTGTATACCATGATCAAAGTAAGAACCATGATCTAAGGACTACTCTCCTAGTGCAAACTCTTAGCTATTTCTATGCAGTCAAAAGTATTTTAGGATCATTTTGCGATTCAATTTCCTATTAAATATGCAATACTTACACATATAATTTATCCTTAAACCCCGCTAAATGTTAGAGTGACACTCTTGAAAGTATGCTTCATATTTAATATGTAAGAAACTGGATGAATAAACCAGTATGCAACTGAAGTTAGTGAGAGGACTCAGTGTCAGGGTCAAGGGCAAATATCAAAGTTCACTTCAGCCTTGACCAATATATATTGACTTGGGTTTTTCATGTGTTCTAGTTGTCTCTGCTGGAAAACAGTCCTCTTGAAAAATGTCCTTACAATACTGTAATAGAAGTCAGGAGTTTAGATGGTTGTTTTTTGTTTGTTTGGGTTAGGTTTTTTTTGGCTGTTATAAGGTTTTGAATATAAGGTACTGTATTCAAAACAGTACCTGCACTCTGACAGCCATTTGCTTGCTATACTGGTGCATTCAGATTCCAGGGTATAGCATGATGCTTCTCAGTGAGCAGAATATAAAGCACACAGGAAAGGGATGCTTTCCAAATCTTCCCAGATATGGTATTTTATGTTTTCCTGACAGGTAAGCCATTATCCAGCTTTGCCCTGAGTTATATAACACTAAGTTTTCTCAAGGCAGGCCTGAAAGATGAGGGCACTAACCTGCAGATGTGCTCTTGCTCACTGTACTCAAGGTGAATGACTCTAAGAAACAGCTTGGGTTTGTTTTCTGGGTGGTTTTGTTTTAATTTTGTTTTTATAAGTACTATATAAACCATGGTGAAAAAAAACTCCTGTGATTCACAAAACTGGCACGCATGTAGTTAGCCAAGATTTTGTAAAGACAGGCTTTCACACTGGAAGTATCATAGAATCATAGAATGGCCTAGGTTGGAAGGGACCTTAGAGATCATCGAGTCCAATCTCCCTGTTTTTGGGCAGGGACGCCTCCTCTCGACTAGACCTGGCAACACATAGGGACCGAGTGGGAATCGAACCTGTGACCTCGGTGTTGATCCTTGTTGCCAGCACCGCGCTCAAACGAAGTAAATTTACAAGAAGAGAATTTACTAATAAAGTGTCACCTAAAATGACCAAAGCATGAATTTTTTTATTGTTTTGTTCTCACCACACATACACAGGGCTGCAAAACAAGGGTCCTTTCTCACTACACTAAAAACTGTGGGGTTTGCAGGGTTTGCAGAAGTGTTCACAAACTGATAGACAGATCTTCCAGTAGGCAGAGCACTTAACCTAGATATCAAAATCTCATAGTGTTAATACTCTTGAAATACAACTTGAAATAGTGCATATTCTCAGAAAATCAGTTCCCTGGTTTCTATCCCCTTCCTCCTCCTCAGTGTTATCATATTACTCATCAGAAAGGTACACCATCAAAAAATCACAAGTATCTGGATAATCTGAGCCACAATGTACTCTTTTATTGCAACCTATAAACACTCCATATAAAGTCAATTATTTTGTTGTTGTTTTATGGCTACCCCATGGTTCAAACAGTTCTGTCTGAGCGTGGAAACACAAGAAGACAAAACAGCAGCTCCCTGGCAGCCTTACTGATGTATACTGCTGACCAACAAAACATAAAGCAAGTCTCTGATCATTTGCCAGAGTCACATCTGGGTGCAGAGAAAGCAGCAAGATCACAGAAAGAGATTTTTCCTTGTTCTTATTACCTGAATGGATTATGACATGTGTTTTACATACAAGCCATGATTTCCTAAGGTTTGTTCAGATTCAGAGAGGTATGTCTTACTTTCCTTTTCAAGTCTCCTGCTTGCTGCCTGGGCTTATCAAAATATTTTCCTAGGAGGCTGAGTAGAGGAGAGTTTCTTTATTTTTAGCTGTTTCTGCATCTCTCTAAATATCATGGGATATCATTATTAGCAAAGTCCATAAGTTTTGAGACCTTACAGGTTAGGAGAAACAACGAGAACAGATTGTTTAAATATTAAAAATAGATGAAACCCAATTAGGAAGGGCTTACACCTATGAAATACCTTTATGTTATTTGCTCAGCATTATTTTAGAAGTGTGTAAGGAGATACAGGGTCTTCCTAAAGCTAAATATTGCACTTGAACTTGGGAGCAGCACTTCTATTTGTCTGTAGGTTACTGTCCACAAATCTATTGAATTTGCTTGGCATACTACCAGATGGCTTAATGTGGACTCAACAGCCTCACACCAATTCCCTGCCACAAAACATTCCCAAGGCAAAAGCCTACCGGGAGCACTGACAGTTCCTCTGGCAATCTCAGTTGCAGAGCCAGAAAGTCAGTTAACATTCCTTGCCTCTGATTTCTCTCTTTGCAAGTCAAGCTTTGGGTAGGTATATATAATAAAAGCCACACAAGAAATAAGAAGATGCCCTGTAGTTATTTCTTTCTGACTAACACTTATGTGCCAAGAAGGGGTCGCATGCACCAATGGAGTAAGGAGGGCTCCATACGTACCCAGGCATCCTTGCACGGACCCACAATAGGGCTTACAAAAACTGATCTTTGTGCTCGTACTTAAGTTTTGTTTTCTTTTTGGAACTTAAGTAATTTTTATTAAGTTGCTCAATAAAATTTAATGGGATTAGAGTTTCATGCTGTGCTGAAGAGTTTACAATGTACAAAATACTGGCAATGAGAGAAAAAATTACAAACGCATTAAAATATTTAGACATTGTACTGATGTAGCTGCTTTCATTCAAGAATTTCAAAACCACAGTGTGATCATTAATCACTGCTCCCGGATGCCATGTTAAAAAAGGACTACTGAACCAAATACATGAGACATAGCAAAGATGCTAATTGACTTGGCTGAGGTCATTTGTGATCTAACCTGAATATTCTGTTCAAATACATGTGTACTGCTATTGCTGTTGCCTTAAAATGGATGCAGAGGATTGAATACAGCTCTGGAAAAGAATCAAGGAATTCAGATCCCCAGCCACCCTGCTCTGGTCACCATATCTGGCCTGATCCCAGAATGAACAAGGGGAATGGGTATCATAGGTCTATGCTGAATAATGACTTAAAAGTTGTCACTGTATGATTTTATGTTTTTCAGGAACCTTCCATTTCTAAGCAGATGTGCCATGTGCACATGCACATTCTTTCATGGTTTCTCTTTCATACAGAATTCTGCTAGTAATTCCCTAAGCCAGGTACCTTGAACCTGTCTGTAACCTGATAAAAGAAAAAAGAGTTGGCACATATCAGCCTGTCAGCGTAGACCGAAAAAAAAGAGATTCCATCTGGCTCTAAGCCTGAACTAAGTCTGCCTCTTTAGTAGTTAGGGACAGCAATCTTTCTGTGTGAAGTCTGCCCACCACTGTTGGAAAGTAAAATCTGCAAGCCATTTTGGCCACCATCCTCTAGAGAGCTGTACTGGGGTGGATCAGTGAGTCAGTTGTGATAGGATGCCATTTGTTCCAGGCAAGAAGACGGTGGAGGTGGGTTTTTTGGTAGTACAGATGACATCCCACTTTCTAGATAACATCTCCCTTTCCAGATAGTATGTTGCTGAAGTTCCATCAGTCACCATGTGTAGTAGCTGACCGGTTGGACCCAGGAGTGTGGCTGCAGTGTTTCAGATGTATGTGGACCTCTCCGCATGTGTCCGTGACAAAACCTGTTGGGAAACCATCTCCTATGTTCACTTTTCTGGAATTCATTTACTGTTCTGTATGCAAAGCATTTTTTTAAGCTGCTTGGTGGCCCTCGTGCACAAGGTACCTGTACATCCAAACGGCTTATTTTATTGTCAGACTTTTTGTGGTAAAGCTGTTACAGTTCAAGAACATAAAGCCCAAGGAGCACTGCAACGGCAGCTAAATGCTCTCTGGGGAAGTGTACACTGCAGGGAAGCCCAGAGGCACAATGTTGCACGCTGCTGAAGGTTCTTTCTGTGTCAAAGCTCTCCAGGACAAGCACACGTTCTTCACACAGATGCTGTGTATTTTGATTTCCATCCTACATAAATTCTCAATATAAAGTCAAGAACTCATGTACATACACTACCCAAATTCTTCATAGACCATTCTTAGGAGATCAAGATTTTATGCTAATCTGTCATACAAGATGTAAAGGATGAAATACTGTCCCACAGGGCTCCTTCGGAAGCTGTTTATTCTTATAATGTCACTGTTTAAGATCTGGTCAAAACTTACAGATTGCCCACAGTGAAAACCCATGGGAAACTCATACCAGAAGAATGGCTGCTGGTACAGCAATGCTCCTTTCAAAACAGAAGTAGGAGCCAATATGTTGACGGGATGTGTTCTTGACTTAGGACAAGTTTATTATTTTAAACTGCTTTTGAGAATTTCCCTGCGTTTTAGTTGGTAAAAATAGCAAGATCTGCAAAGACACAACATAAGAATTACAATAAATAACCTCTTTTTAAATCATTGGTCTTATTGTTCCTTCACAAGTTTAAAACCCATAGAGAAATTTGCTTACGGCCATGGTATCATTCACACTAATTTGCAAAGCATTAAGAAAATAACTATGTTCATCTGTTCATAAGTAATTTAGTCTTAATCTGAGAAAGCAACTCTTAAATGTGAGAGGTTCAGGAAAAGGCGGTTAAGAAGTTACTGCCAAAGACTCCCATGTAACAAATGTTCCTCTGTGTTAAAAGTGTATTAAGTAACAGCAAGACCTTTCTTGTTTGGAAACTGTAATTTTCATCTAGCTATCAGTTCCTAAGAGATTATTACAGATGATCTTTGGCCCACTCAATGGGACTCATGGTAAGTGCTTGTGCCATCAGAAACAGGTCTCTATAATAAATACTGTACCTTGAACTCAACTTCTGAAGCAAAATATGAACTCATCAAAGTGCAAAGAAAGTGCTGCTGTAGTTTTCACAGTCCCTCATGCTGAGCCTCATGTAAAACATCACTTCATCTAGAAGGACACTATAAGAGAGGGGTTCACAAATCCTATCTGAATTGTGTATTAACAATTGCTGTGCATGGTAAAGGTATAAGGTAAAGAGGATCCCGGATTGAGATACTCTGCTGTTAGCTTATTTTGCCAATCAGATAATGTCTTCCTAGCTCCTACACCAGAAAACACAAGTCTTTCTCAAACCTTGTCAAAGGTTTTATGCAGCAGAAGGTTTAAGAGTCAAGGACAGAAAAGAAATTCACAATTTGAAAAAAAAAAATATGCCCAGGAGAAAACACAGCTGACGTGCCTCCTTGATGTGAATCCAGTTGTATAACATCTTCTGAATGCAACTGTCATGCCATTCCTGCATGCCAAGACAGAACTGCAATAGGGACACAGGTGGGCAAAGGAAGGACTAGTAGATCTACTCTTGTTCGGGTTATGCACGCAAGAGCAAGTGATTTTGATCAGAACTGGTTTTATGTTATTATTCTAGGCACATCGTATTTGTCAACACTCTTGACTTAGATGACAGTTAGATCATATTTTATAACAAATTAATGCAAAACACCATGAAATTCCAAAAGGTTCACATACTTTTTCTTGCAACTGTACATTCTCAATCAAATGTCAATGTTACCTACATTGAGAAACTTGAATCAAGTAAAAATATAAGTATTTTTAATGCCAACATCTGTAAAAAAATAGGTACTTTACAGTAAGAAAAATAGGTGCTTTGAAATTTGTAAAGACATTTTTTATCAGTTGTTGCCTAGGAGGACTATACTATAAGAGAGTTAACTTTATCACAGCTTGAAAGAAACAAATATAGGTCTAGTATTTTCATGGGGGTTGTCAGCTCTGACAATATACTACAAATGTGATGCACTGAAACATTGCTACAGCTATAGTCTTTAGTATCAACAATTCATGTTAAAAGGACCTGGAAACAAACCTGCCTTTTGCCACTCAATCTCTGACACCATAAAACCCAGGCAGAGAAAAAGTGAGGGTGAATTTATTCCCAGGCTAAGTGAACTGGATAATTGCTCCTTTTTGACTACTGAAATCCCAAAACAACTCTTTGACTGAAAGGCAACATATTATTTGGAAGGGATCCTGGCTTGGAATCTTATTTTCCTCCTGGAATTACATGATACTGAAGAGATAATAAAAGTGGTAAAATTCTTTAAATTATGTGGGAAATCAACCCAAACATTTAGAAAATCTGAAGTTCTTTTCAGCCTGAGCTTCAGAAGGAAAGTGATGGGCAAAACTTTTCACAACTGCCCATAATACCAGGGGTTGATTAGACAGTACTTGATAAGTCTGTGATTTAAAGGAAATCACAAGCCTCTTTATAATTACTCAACTGGGAGAGGCCACTTTGGCAAAAGCACAGTTCAGCACCCTATTAAGCAAGTGAACAAAATAAACCATAAAAATTTGGAGATGGATTTGGTCCTAGGTGCATACTGTAAACAGCAAGGAATAAAACAGAAAGGAGAAGACAAACAGCATGGCAAAGCATCAGCTTTGATTGAATCTTAGATTGCAGCTTGCCAGAAAGACAGGCATGGAGCTACAGGCCAAGCAGCTGCTTTCGTTCAAATATGGTCAGATGAAGACGAGTTGTGTACATCCTTTGTGCATAACAGGACTGCACCAAATGTGTACCCTACCATCATCAGGTTGTTCTTCCAAATGAAAATGGCATGTAGAAACTTTTTATTGCTTAATTACTGGCATTTTAAAAGGGATATAAATTATCCTTACAAAAGAAAATAATTTCATTTCCCTACAAGAAACTAATTTTAATGTTATATGACTAGCTATTTGGTTAAATGTCTACATTAAGAAAGAAGAATAAATTCAGACATTTAACAGGCTAATGTATTACAGTCTGTATTGAAGATAGAAAAAATTTCAAACCTCCTGTTGAGCTCCACTCCTCAAAAGTTTGCGAAGAATAGTGATATTCACAGAGCTAGTAAAAGGTGTTAGCAAACTTACCGAATGTCACCTAATTATCAATGCACCAGGAAGAAGTAAAGTGAGAACATAATAACAAACCAGTAGATTTGACTGGAATACAAGTGAAAGGCATGTCACACCACATGACTGACAACTCACTGTGAAGGTAAAGTGTCAGACACAGCACACAAAGCAAGCATTTGGAACTCAGTATGGGGAACACAGAAAAAAAACACAATCAGTAATTGCTCAGTTGGAGCTTTGACCAGGAAATTAATGAGACACAATAAAGAACCCTCAATGTCACTTTGGCTGTCACTTTTTG
>NW_009705654.1:0-15195 GCF_000703405.1 Apaloderma vittatum | reverse complement strand
AACTGCTGACCAAGAGAAAGACTGTCCTTTTAGATAACCAGTGGGTTGCTCAGAATAGAGTGTATTTATTTATAGGTTAGCTTTCTTACATGTTTGAAAAGTTCAGTATAGATGATTAAGAAACAGAGAATGCTTGAATTGCTACAATGGCAGCTCGACTATAAAAGGGGCCAACCACTTACTGCTAACACAGTACCAAAATGTAAGGATAAAGTAAAGGTGATCATAGCCAATTTTTGTTAAACTTAGTTACTGATAATGGGGAAGTGAAATGATAGAAATGGCTTTCCCTCTCTGCTACTTCTTGTCTTTTTTCACTGTGCCTTGAGATGTTGAGCCTTCTTAGTTCCCTATAGTGTGCTGTGGAGATGATTTTGGGGTGGGTTTTTTGTTTATCCTGTTTCCATGTTCCCCAGGGAGAACAGACAGGTAGGCCTCCTCACTTAGCATTGATGGATTCCCCTCTACCATAATATTTTAAACATGTGTAATTATTTCAGATGTTGACTCTCCCTCTTTTTTTTTCAGTTAACAAAAGGCATATCCTGTTATGACTATGTTCTACTTATACTGACTATGTTCTACTTATTCTACGCATTTGAACTTTCCCTAAACCTTCCTTTCTAGGGAAATTTTAAAAAGTGTGTGTGACAGTTTCTTTAATTCATTTTTAGCTGTAGCACAATATTGTATTTGGCTGCCTGGTTAAGACTAACATTTACATGACATTTAGGGTGCACTATTTTCTAGACTGTCTGTCATGAGTTGATGGACAGCAAAAAAGCCTGGAAGTGAAGTCTTGTATATTCATCTGGAAGAAGGCAGTGGAGGACTGCTTGAATTGGAGATGGGAAGAATCTGGGGCTTAGACAGTCCTATTCTCCTGTGTGCAAATTTGTGTGGGAAAAACATCTGACCAGGACTCATGTTACTATCCTACACCCAACTCCTTTATCACTTCAGATGAATATATCTTTCTTAAAAACTTTGGAGTATCCTTTAACATTTCTAGACTAAAACAACATATTTAAGAACTGTGGCTGGGAATTTCAAATTGAGTTTCAAGTATTCAAATCTCACCAAAACAGGTATCAGGCACCCATTTCCCTTTGCAAATTCTGATTTTCATTCACTGACCAACAGTACCTGAACACTACGACAAATCAAATAAAAATTATTCCCTATAAATAAATTATTTCAGTCTCAAATTCTTTACATTGTTCTAACAACTTGTATTTGTTAGATGCTAATGTTAACATAAAAAGATAATAATTTATTTAAACACTAGACTCTATGTGGACTGTTGCTCATTTGCAATCTGATATTCCCATGAGAAGTTGAGAACTGCTTCTGAAATGACTCGCAGGAAGCTCTACCCATTTATCAAAGGATACTGTCTGGTATTCATTTTAGCGAGTTTCAAAGAGAAAAAAAGAGACAGAAGGAAAAGGAAGGAGGGACTGGGCTTGCATTTTATCTTGATCCTTGTAACAGACATACAGCCTTCTGTGCCAAATAGATAAATTTGATTTAAAAGCAAAAACTGCCCTGTAATTTTGAACTCTATGATAAGTTAAATTTTTAGCCCATCTAGCTAGCTAGTTAAACAAATACACAAGCAGGCAAGTGGATCGATCTGTAAATAAGCAGGAATACTCCTTACCTCTCTGCCTTTTCATAGTTACTCAATCAGAGCAAGAGCAGAGCAGCAGCAGGTTACACAAGGCAGCTTTACAGGATGTGTCTGTATCTTAAGTAGTATTTTGAGACTTGAAACTAACACTGCTCCATGCCAGATGAACAAGACACAGTAGCAAACAGGATGGCCCTAGCAGCTTGTCTTCTGCACTTTCAAAATATCCGATTGTGCTTTTTGTCTTTCAGATGGTGACTTATGCCTAACCAGTGTGCTCAGAAACATTTCCTGCTTAACAGAAGAAAGTTTTTTTAATATGTCTTCAGCCTATTTTGTCCTTCTGCAGAGCGTGGAGAAGAACATGTACATGTACAAAAAAAAGATACATATCTGCTGAAATCACAACAAATCTCATTATCATCTACCTCTGCCACTTTTATGTCTATTCAAATCTTCCATTTGAATATGTGCATTACAGATATGACTTGCATGCACAAGCATGTCAACCCAAAGCAACATACACTTTTCTCCACTCTCTACTGAAAGCTTGATTTATTCCATGCATGTGTATACAGTTTCAAACTTAAAAAACAAATCACTTTTTAAAGAAGTAATGGAACAAACGCTCAAAAATTAGGAAATGTCAAAGGCAAGATTAAGTTGGTCTAGTTCTGTGTGTGCTTGATGAAAGTATGCTTAGTTATACGATCCTATCACTTTTTCTTAGGACCATTACAGTCTTTGCCATATCTCCTCAATCTTCCTGCCTTCTGCCTCATTCTTCCCCATAAGACTTCTTCCCAGCCTTTTCTCTTGCCTTCTTTTGGGCTTTTCAGGTCTGTCCTTTTCAGCATACCTAGGCAGTCCATCCTTAGGCTGGGCAACCTTGAGAACAGCTGCTCTATTGCCACTGTGGGACACAACTGGTTTGGGTAACGGTGTGATGCTGTTAGGGCTACAAGTCCTGTCTCTGTACCTGACTTAGTAAACTGTGTTCAATGGATGTGACCTCCAGCCTTCACGTGTTCCTGAACCTTTTCAAGACTCAGAGATCTTCCTTACAGGAAGTGTAAGATTTCCTGATCTTTGGCTATGGTTTGTGGCAATGAAGATCTGTGAAATATGCTGGACTACATGAAGGGGAATGTTTTCTAAGCACCACTTTTCCTCCCTGCAGTTATATGGTACTCTGTGATCCAAGGATGCAGAAAGTGTTAGGTGTATAATAACAATAAAGTTCCTGGTCTCTAGAAATAGACACCAAAAAAAGTACCCTGAGTTGTCTTTGCATTATTGGTATTTTTATATCTGTGAAAAAATCTTTGACAAATTTATTTTCCGTCACATTATTTGTCCTAAAAATTGAATGACTGAACAGGGTTTTTTTGCCTGTATGTAGCATCTTATATGTTTTCCTGGCTCATGTTTTGAGATTTATTTTGGAAGTAGACTCTTAATTAGTGAAGGGTGCAAAACTGAACCATGTCTATCACTCAGAGTTGCCAGGAAATATTATTGAGCTCTGCAGACACAGTGGTATTCTGTTGACTAGAATATGTGATATGCTGAAAGATACAAAGTCTCCGCCTGCAAAGGAACAGGGACTCTTTAAGTGTACCGTAAAGACTGAAAACTCAATGTGCGAAAATATCCCCTATGAAAATAATAGATACCGACATTTGGTATCTTAGCATAAGTCGAAACTTATAAAAGAAATTTTTTTTTTAATCAGAGATGGATGCAGGAATTAGTGTTTTATTTAAATATGACATTGCAGTTCCTTATGCTGGTAAGAGCCTGCTGAAAACAAGTCCTCGTATGAGCCCTATTTTCAATTTTCCTTAGACAGAGTCTATGGCTATCTAACAGTTTTAGATTTAAAAAAATCTAACAATTATTTTATATACCTCCTTTGTTTAGCTTTTATTGCCCTTGTCACCTTCTGCTCTACTATTATTTTTATGTTGCATCAGTCTTTGCACTAAAATATGAGCTCTCTATGGAAGTGCATTTCTTTCTTCAACTTGGCATTGCATTAACTGGATTTGGAATACCCTCATGGTATAAACTACATGTATACCCATGCAAAAGGACAAAAGGTTAAAATCACATTAGTTATAATACAAAGTATTAAAAATACCCCAGGAAATGCCAGAATGAAGACTGCCCAAGTGATATCAGGACGCCGTTAACAGAGGGCAACGATCATTTTCCAAAATGTTTCAAAACTGATTGCTGAGAGCAAAGGAAAAGAAACACTTGGGACTCACGGGTTCAAAACAACATTCAGGAGGAGACCATTGTTTAGATAGACCGTTTGATCCCTTAGGGCTTGTTTCCATCTCATTTCTTCTTGCACCTCCTCCTCATGGCTTTCCTCTTATCCTAATGCTTCAAATCTTTGCTCCAGAGAATGAAAGACTCTAGAGATTCCTGATGGGCTTATGAAAAAAATCAACAATGGAGAAAAATAATGCAGTTTCCCCTAATCTTGTTCTTGGAAACATCTGTACCATTTAATCTGAAACATTAAAACAAAAAAATCAGGCTAAGACAGACATGGAAAATATCAGTATAAACAGTTCAAATTTGGCAAAGTTAATTCAAATGAAAATAGAGCCTTTTAAAGGGATCTCTTAAGAAACCGTGAAGTTAAGAGGGGGGCATTTAGCAGCTTCGCATGTAATAAAAGACTGTAATAAAAACCAGTGTAATGACTCTACATAAGAAGCATCATAGCAATATGTTGTGCGTTTTTTGTGGATGGTGTTGCCTTTATAAGCCCAATTTACATGCAAGTAAGAAAAAAAAGATTGTTCAGACTTAGAAAAAGACAGATTAGTAATGACAAAAAAAAGGACATTATCTGATGAAAACCTCAGAAATCCCAAGACAATCATTACTTTAAAAAGCAAAGGAATTCATGGAGCGAGTCAGTTTTTAATTGCTGGCAGCAATCTGCACAAGTAAGAAATTCAGTCCAGAAGAAAATAATGCCACAAACTGGCAACGCACCAGGTGTGTTTGTTGAATTGGAAGTACATTTTTTGTCATTGAAAACCTACAAGTAGGACTTGCCAGCTCAAATCTTATTTCCATCTTAGCAGATGAACATGCAACCTTGAAATCAATCAGATAAACAGACAACTAAAAATCTTCAAAGGCAAATCACTTAGAAATGTATTAGGTACCAAATGGAATGCATTTGCAACAAATTCCAGTGTCTGTCGGTGTTCATGCACAAAAGAAGATAAAAATATTTAGAGCAGACAGAAGTATGAGCCCAGAACATGTGCCATGGGAAACCTAAACCTGAATGCAGCTGAAGGTTCATCCAAAAGGGACCAACTCAAAGAATCCCTTCATCACACAGCAGTGGAAGAGGAAAACAGATGTGACTTACTGACATAAAAGAAGTCTACTGAGTGAGACACAGAGAACAGTGACACACTTTAAGAAAACCCCTGTGTTACAAGAATATTCCATAAAAAAAATCAATTTAACTTCTAACACACCCTCTGTTCTGACACCCAGCACACAACCTAAGCAGTGGGACATGGAGTCAAGTAACTAGTACTGAAGAATTAAACCACTGAGGAGATGCTCTTTATTTTTAGAATATTTGGCATGGTGGGTGGGTCATCTCAGAAACTTGGTTTCTCCCTCTGTAGTTGCATGCAGGTAGGTATTAGGAAACGTCATTCTTACAGAGGGAGTCAGCAGCAATAAAAATGAAGTAGTCTCTGGGTACTATGTGGCTGCCCTGAAATGGCAAAATTTCCGACCCCTCTTCTCAAGAACACAGCAAATGCCTAAATCCTACCCCTGAAAATTACTAGAGTGGTTAGCTCATGGGAGAGCCATTTTAGCCAAGGCACTATGATTTCTCTCACTACAGCAAAAGCAGATATACAAAAATCAATCAGATCAGTCTCACTTGAAGCCAGTAAGAAGCTATTGGCCTCAGTTTTGCAGAGGAATAAGCCTTGGCAGAGTTACATGAGCAGCACTTGGCCAACAACAAATGCCAGTCAGCTGCACCTAGTGTGGAGACAGGTCCTGGAAAACCCACAACACTGATCTGCTAAGTGATGCTAGAGTATGATATATGTATTTTGATAATATGAGTGAATCGTAGAATCACAGAATCGTAGAATCATAGAATGGCCTGGGCTGGAAGGGACCTTAGAGATCATTTAATCCAACCTCCCTGTCATGGGCAGGGATACCTCTCAACTAGATCAGGCAACACATGGGGACTGAACGGGAATCTTGTGGTAAAGAATGAAGCTCAAACTCTCCTCCCCTACAATTTGAAGGGCTGTCATCTTAGGTTAGAAAAGGAAAGGAAAGACATGTTTGCATTTTAGAACAATGAAATTACAGTCCCTCTGACTCCCTGTGCCTAATACTGCATGTGTCTGCTTCCTGGCTGACTAAACAAAACTCAAGAGTCTAAATCAGGGGAAAGACATCTGCCAATATAGGCCCCACCACAACCAGGTAAGTGCAGACCCTTAAACCTACTAGCCAGCATTCCCTGCAGTTCTTCAGTATTGATTACATTTTGCTGTTTCCACATGCTATTTGGCCAGAAAATTAATTTAAAGCAAGGAGAGTAAATTCATCTTCCTGTGTAAACTGTGTTTGTTAGTCTGTTAATTTGTGCTCCCAGCCAGGCATTTGGTTCTCATAGGGAAGCACTGAACATCTCAGAATGGGATTTATAAGTAGATTCCCCACTGGACCAGGGAAGAATCAACGCCCCCATTTATTCAACAAATGCCAGTGTCTCTGTCAGAGCATGGAAGTCCTACAGGTCCAGTGGAATATAATTCCTTCAAATGGGTTCCTGAAAGTCTGTTTTTGTCATAAGTCTCTGGAAGTGCAACTTGGAAAATCCAAATCAAATTTCCTCTTACTTAATTCATTACAAAAGTAAAACTCAAAGCTATTGTAAAGCCCAATAGAAAGCCTTCTTATTTTTAGTCAAGTGACAGGCTTTCCCCTCACCTTATCAAGTGTGTAACATTTCTTTTTTACGAGATTCTTTTTCACCTTAGCAGAAAAAAAAAAAGCCTTGAAGTTATTAGTCATTTAATCATAGTACTTGATTTGCAGTAAGGTCATATACAGTGTCTTTCTTGGCGAACTTCATGGCTCTGAATCTGAGACTGAAACAGTATTAGTGTCTGTTTTCACTTCTCTCATTATGAAGTTCCTTTTTACTTAAGCTGAGGCTAGCCTGCTTGGCATAAAACTTCCTAACAGTGCTCATCAGTGTTTTCAGTCAAATACCAAAGGTGGGCTACAGTTAGCAGGCTTGGCATCTGAGTAAGTATTCTAGGCTAAAAAGTAAAATTGGGCTACTAATTTGGGGTCCACCTTTTCTTTTTTTCTTTTCATGTAAGACCAGTAATTAGTCACTTTGTATGAAAAACTATTCATGTGCTCTAAAGCTAAGCATGTTTTCAAGGAACTTGCTTTTTGGCACATATCATTTTTTTTTGCAATATAAGACACATTTACACCCTATCACCTCTAGTTTTCCCTCAGCAGCTCCTCCTGTCAGACCTCACAAAATGAAATGTGTGTGGAAGTTACCCAGACAAAAAAAGCAATGAATCCAACTTCATATGCTTTATACGCGAACCAAAGAACACATACGTGTGATTGGATCCTGTGTTTTCATGGACCTCCACTGGCAATGCAATGGATACATGCCTCTAAAATCCTTACAGAAAAGGGAGGTTCAGATAAAAAATACAGGCTACATAAGACTACAGCCTAGGTCATTATACTGTTGTGTTAGCTGTAGTACTTTCATAAGAGTATTCAGGGAGATTGCATATTTTTTTTGTGTCAATACTAAATTGAGTACTGTAACATACATTGCTTTTAGTATCTGTTTTTAGACTGTAAACTTAGGATCACTGAACTGCTTCTCTGGAGCCTGCAAAAGGTGAAAAAGAAACTTACAGATAGTGCAAACTACACCACAATCTTGATCTGAAAGGGTAAAAAATCAGTGTTGCGCAATTGCTAAAAATGAATTAATGGTCTCAGATCACAAAGCTAGACATCCTCACATACCATTGTGTTTTGCAAGAAGGCAAAATTGACATAGGCTGCACTTTTTACAAAAAGCAAGAGAACTAATCTGAGAGAAGCCTGAAATCATCTATACAATCTGGCCAAACCAGGATTATGGTGCTAATTATTGTTTCTTTGCAGACGTGAACACACCATGATATGTGCTGTGTATCTGTGCAGCCACTTCTGTGCCAGCTGAACAGAGTATGTTGTTGGTACAGGACATCACCAAGAGCAACAGGATATGTCCTTCACTTTCTTAGCACTTTTCCCTGACCACCATGTATACCTGCAAATCAGTAAATTTAGGGGGTTTACTCCTCAAACAGCTATTGCAGCTCTTAAGTACTGTGGTAAACTTGTGGGCAAAATCACAAAAGCTGTCTTATCTTCCCTGGAGCAAAAGGCTTTCAAGAAGGAGGTACATTTGTAAAGAACAAAGACCGTTTCCGTGCTCAGTGTTGTCTTAACTGTGTAGCCTCATTGTACATCTAAACCTAGACAGCTAAGATAATTCACAGCAAAAGCATTTCCCATATTCTTTGGTGTGAGGACTTTTCCGACACTGCAGTAAGGGTTGCGAGCCAGCGCTCTTCAACAAGCTGCACACACAGTATGAAATCTGCATATCCCCATCTGTAGTTCACACACAGCCCTAATATTGGATTTATCCGGGGCAAATTGGAAAAGCCATTAAGCAATATAAAACAGTGACTACAGTTTGAAATAGAGCTTCGTAAGTCCTTAAAAAAGCACATACAATTATCAGGTTGTAAAAGAAGCTGAAATGCAATTGGTGTTGATATTTCTTCAGAGACGGTAGGTTTAGAGAAGTGCTTAAATCTGTGTTTGCTGGAAGGATCCCAAAATGAGACAGCAGTGGAACAGAAGACCCCCTTCCTTCCAATTTTTTTTAACACTTATCTATCCAGTAGTGGTTGAACCCTGACTTGTAGTTGAGATGCACACTACTTCATAGTAAATATTAAAAATTTAGTAAGAAGAGAAGACAAGTTTTAGCCCCACAGAAACTGATTTTCTCTTTTAAAATTAATGAATATATTAGCTAAGCTTCTTGGCAGATAAATACAACAGGATGATACACAGAGAGGTCTTTGATGATCCACTGGTTTAATCAAAGGCATGAGGTCATTCAGAGATTTTAGACTGTCCCTTAATTTAGCTCCTGTACATAAATCTCCATTGTATCCCTCTCTGTGAATGTTGAAAAGGGATATAAAAGGTGAATTAGGAGTTTCAGCTGCTAGCACATAGCTTTGTGGCCTTATATAGTATTTCTCTAAAGGGTGTAAAGTTTGTGTCCTATGCTCTAACCTCTCATGTTACAAGTGGTAATATATATTGCTATTTCCAAGTAGTTTAATCTGGGAAGGATAATGCATAATAACATTGCCTGTTCTGTCTTTTGATTCTCTTGAATCCTTGCCAGTGGATATACATAACATGAAATCAGTCAAACATATGGAAAGAAATACAGGAAAATATGAGAAAAACAGAGCACTTAGGTTTCAGATCTTGGTCTTGTAATCTGAAACCTACTTGAAATGGTAAAGGATTCAAATACCTCTGCCCTTCTGATTTCTCAAAGGCTGACACTGTCACACTCAGAACCTTCAGGTCTCTTTCCATATGTCTAACACTGGTACTCCTGATTGAGCCACTGTGTGCATGTGTTGTCCTAGACACCTGTAGCCACGTCCGTCATGATGGCAATGGGTAGTTTCAACTATGTTGACGCCTGTACTTGTAGTCAATTGCCTATTTTTATCAAGGAAGTAAGGTAAGAGTAGTTAAGATATACAAACTGCATGAATACAGTCTAGCTATGATCTCTTCTACAGGATCTGAAGTGGATTTAGTGGATTTTTTAATGACAGTGACAGTAGTGCTGCAAAGACCAGACTTATTCAGGTCTCCTTGTCCTTATCTATAGTGTCCTACTATGAGGAGATCAGTGAAAGTATCATTTGTCTGTATATCCAGCTGTCATCCTTCGGATATCTTTATGGATCACAGATAAGACAAATCTAACGTGTCCATGATAACTTCCTGAGTTACATATCCTTTTTGGCAATTCCATTTGCAAGTGGAAAAACCCCACATCCTAAATTAATATGGTACCACTCTTGGCGTTGTCAGCAGGCCGTCCAATGGAAATCAATGAAGATGGTCAAATAGTCAAGCTCATTATTCCATTTTGCTTCTGGTTTATATGTGAATTGTTCACACATGCATCCTTCCCTGACTATGCCCCTGCCTCAGCATGCTATCTACAGCATCACTTTCCACTGAGTGGGGAGAATGATAAGATGCCAACTTTCCAAATGCTTGCAACAGCTCTTGCACATGGTCCTGGGAATGACAGCAAGGAAACTGATTTAGTGATTTGTCGATATTGAGACAGAAGACAGGGCTACATAAAATATTGATGTGCAGTCCTCTTGCAAGGGTTCAGTAAGAGACCAAGGAGGCAATGTCACCTGACTTAACAGTCTACAAGGACTGAAAATTATTTTTCCTAAATTAAGGATATACAAACAAAAGTGCTTCTTCTGTCTCCAAGGAACCTCTCTTCCTACGTTCTCACTTCAGATCTGGCTCCTGCGAGCTATGAAATCAATTGTCCTCCAGATGAATTTTCATTTGTTTGGTGCATCTCCCTGGTGCTCTCACTTCGTAAAACAATACACTTAACTCAGACTTCATTAGAGATTCTTTTTCTGACACAGTGGGCCTTTTCACTGTCACTAGTCATTAGAAAGATTAGACATGCCATGTCACTCGAAAGCCTGGTCTTTACTCTTATAGATTTTTTTCCCTAAATTATTTGAATCCACTTTCTTTTATCTGAAACTCCTTCTCGCTGGGCCACCCACTGCCCTTTAGACAGGGGCACTTATCCAGTAACGATGCTGAGAAAACTTTCCAAGCGCTGGCTTTTCCTCATCTATAGCTTCCCAGATCCTGTTCTTTCACCTCCTAAAGCCACTGGCAAAACTCCGTATGACTTCAGTGGAAGCAGAATCAGTCTGCTGACGGATAACTGCATTTCTTCCACCAAATCCCAACAACAGACATAGAACTGGTAACTGTGTGGGCCAGTTATTTTTCTCTATTGTATTATAAGAATACTACAAAAGTATTCTAACTGTATAATGCCGTGCGTGTCTCTAACACTATTTTCTGAATCTTACATGAAGTACTTGGCTTCTTCCATTTTATTTCTTTCAATTTCAGGTTCACATGCCAACAACCACTTGCAGAAGAAGAATAAAAGACTGACTCTCCTGGCCAAATGAAAAAGTACATTCCTGATATGGTATCCAACTGAGAATTTGAATAGGAAGCAATATACTCAACAGGCATCCTGTGTCTTCCTCCAACCCATCATCCCACCAATTTTCTGTTCTCTGAACACTCTCAGAGACTAAGCATCAGCAGTTCCTTTACAGGATTAGCTTAGTCCAAAATATTGTATTACCTTAACCATTTGTTTGTATCAGTGGTTGCTGAATGCAATCCTGCAAAGGCACAGATGAATTGAGAGGAATAGTTTTGAATACAACAAGCTAGCCTGAATGTCAGCCTAGAATGTGTGCCGAACTGTTTTTTGAATTACAGATTTATGAAGTGTCTCTGTATCCTCTTCTCTTAGTGCATTACTTGGTTGCTTTTGTTCACCTAGTTCTGTGTGGTTAATGTCAGGTGCTGGTCTGTCCACCAGAACTTCCCTTCTGTTGGCCTCTCAAGTAACCGCCCTTTACTGCAATTCGTCTCCCTTGTTCTAAGCAAAATTTTTAGCTGCTCCAAGCAGCCTGGGACCTCACTCTTTCTTCTGTAGAGAACATTAGTGTCACTGACAGGCTACAAAGAAAGCCCAAACAACAAATACAAAAGAGAGACGGAAAGAATAGTTTGACACCAAGAAAAAATGTGATACAGCATTTGAAGCCAGAAACATATTCCCTCATGATAGAAGAGCACCAGCCACACTGTGGCACTCAAGCAATATCAATAGGAATGCCAGAGGATATGCAATAACCAGAAACAGAAATATATGCTTTTTTGTGCTTCACAAAGGGGCAAGAGTTTTCAAAACAAATGTTTCAAAGGCAGAAACGCCCATGCAAATCACTGATGTAGAACTCAGCACACTGAGTGATAAATAACCATCCCGGAATTTGCTCTGCAGTGTTTACTGCTCTACAAGCTTTTTTACATTATAATCAAAACCTAAGTTCAGATGCTTCAAATTTCCTTTAGAACTAGATAACTATCTTAATACATCTGATTCCACAACATTGCGCTGGGAGTGCCTGAGGAAGTATGATGGCAACATCAGTCAAGTGTCCTCACACACTCCAAGTGAATCAGGACCGGAAGAGTCATTTGGACTTTAGTCCTTCCTCTGCATGCTGTATTTCTCTCCTTAACCCCTAGCAAGCCAGGAAAAAAAGGCAGATATTGCTATTCAATCAGAAACTCAGAAGATCCTGAATAGTGCAGTAATTAGTGTAGTGAAATCGCACTGTAGTATTTGCAAGTTTCTAAGGCATTTTACAACAGGGGTGCTACCTAGGAACTACAACATGCTGATTTTACACGGCCATGGATACATAAAGAAGTTTTTGCTCATACAAACGTCATTCCATTACATCACATAGGGAAAATGTGAACGGCAGGGTATGGGAACAAAACAGCTGCTGAGTTGCAAAATGTCTGGACAATACACTACTGAAGGCATAAAGTCATTTCAACAGGACTACATCCTATCAACCTCTAGACTTCTGACAGACACCACAAAGGAAGCTAATAACATTATAAACAACAAAAAAAAACAACCCCAAAACAAAAGCCACACTCCTTGCAGCGTTTCTATACTCAAGAAGTTAATGATGGACTATTTCATGTAAAATGGGGTCCTTGTTAGCGACGTTAATGTGATTTGACTGAGTCTTATACAGTACGATGATGGGCTGCAAGTAAAAGTAAAAAACAGACATTAGCACTCAGGAAAACATGGGAGAAGTATAAATACTAGCTAATCCTGGAATGCTACGAAATTGGCTACTCAGTTTCAGTAGTTCACAAAGTAACTGCAACACCTCATTAGAGAGGTGTGTGAGAGAGGAAAACCAGAACTACACAAAGGATCTCAGTTTATAAACAGTGAGTAAGCAGCAATAGTTTCCAGCATGATTTTATCAGCCTGCACTGATGAGGCCAAACATTGGTCTTCATTCAGATGCTGGATTAAATGATCTCTAAGGTCCCTTCCAGCCTAGGCCATTCTATGATGATGATGAAGATGAATTCAAGTAAGTTAGCAATTTTTGTCTGTTCACAGGTTGTAGAGACCACTGATGCCATGAAATAAATTAAACTTATGTTGACCTGTAACCTGGTCACGGCATATGTGGAATAATTACTGCTTTACCTTTTCATTCCTCCTACTGTTGCCCAAGTCACATGGTTTCACCTTACTGCTTGAACAGATAACCCTTCCAAACAAACACATCTGAGAGTGGGATTGAAAGTCTTCTGGTGAGAATTTTGGTACACGTTTGTTCACAATTCACAACATTGTTCAGCAGTCTCCCCACTAAACTTCTTGGCTTGTACAAACAGTGTGAAACACTAATAAGGGGCATCATTACTTCCAGGTAAAATTTTGTATTTTCTTTAAAGAGATACTCAAAATATTCACTGCACACAATCTGCCTAGTTCTATTTCTAATGAAATTTGGTTCCAATGTAATTAGTAGGAATGATCATATTAGAATTTTATTTACCAAATTACTTAAACAATTTCTAATCTGTCTTCTCCAAATTTCTCTGTGATATGCTTTCACCTCTCAGGAAATGATAAACCTACATAAACATGTCCCTGGGACAGATTT
The DNA here is from genome assembly GCF_000703405.1 of Apaloderma vittatum. Taxonomy (NCBI): domain Eukaryota; kingdom Metazoa; phylum Chordata; class Aves; order Trogoniformes; family Trogonidae; genus Apaloderma; species Apaloderma vittatum. The sequence goes on along the minus strand of NW_009705654.1, from coordinate 1,545 downwards.
ATGGGCAGAGTTGCTATGTGAGAGAAATTGCTTATCTTTTTACTTGGTTAACAGAATGATCATACATGAGCAAAACATGGCATTTTTCAACATCAAATGAAAAAGCTTCACTTTTTCTTTTTTTTTTAACATAGCCTGCTTGATTTCACTGTGACTACTTAATATTAAAGTATTTGGAAAGAAGAAATATATTCCTGTAAACTATAAGACTGCATTCTATAATAATGACATAAGACACTATTAGGAATGATGCTGCATAATTATGTAGCACAGTGTAAGCATTTGTTTTTGAGGAAAAATGAAATCATAAGTTAATAGGACATAGGACGTATTATGGGAATGATGGGCTTCTTTGAATCAACCCAACATCAAGTAGTATCTCTCTGTACAAAGTTGTGAAAGTACTACTGACTGCTATTGCTTCATCAATCGTCTTATTTCCACTCAAATTATAAAAAGCTAGTTAGTGGGAATAAGCAAATAATTGATTTTTATTTGACAGGAATTCTTCTAAATATTAGATTGAATTTTTTTTTGTTTACTTTCTTTACTTTAAAGGAAAAACTAGGGAAAATAAGTATTTAGCTGCACACAGAACATGTCATTTGAGCATTAACACAATGCTACATTCTACAACACTTGTACAAAGAGTAAAGAAAAAGCTAAAGGGAGAATGCTCCTCTTTTATCTCAGAGCCCCAAAGCCTCGTCACTGGTTTTGCCCACATTCCTCAACTCTAGTCATTCATCTCCACTTATCTGTTCTTTTTAAATGCAAAAATGTTAATTTTACATACAAAAACCCAGTCATTTATTCACATTGGGCAGGAACAGAAAATTCAGTTTAGATCTGACTTTTTAAATATTAATCTCTTAAACCAAAAAACAGTTGTTAACATAATCCTCAGTGGAAGAAATCTGGGCTGAAGTTAGTATTTTTATTTGATGGAGGAACTAACTTTGTCAGGATTTACACTGGGAATATATATGTACTACAAATGCATGTACACTATATTTGGAGAAGAGTGTAAAGACCATCTATCTACAAAGAATAACAAAATTATTCCGTTTTCAACTATGAAGTTATACACTTGAGTCTTAATCTAAGAGAAAAGTTTCCCATTTAGACAAGAAAATGGTTTTGGAATGATAAGGACAAAAGTTAGTTTCCTGAGTGACCAAAGCTGAACTCACAGTTGGACTGTTAAAAGTTTATATTTTCTTTGATTGTAATTTTATAATCTCACAGGTTATAAATCATCATTAATTTGACAATCTGGCTTTATGTAGGTTTAGTTTAATACGCTGGCACATTGCATTTGACTGAGGAGTTAAAATAAATTAAAACAAAGCTCCAAATTAAAAAAATTTCCTTGATATTATCAAATCTTAGCATGTTTTTAAAAATCTGTTTACCAGATTTAAAAGGTCAGTTGACTTTACTTCCCTTATTACTGTCTCATCTGGTGTTCACACTTTGTTCACACTTCTGGCATGAGTATTAGCGGAATATCATAGAATCATAGACTAGCCTAGGCTGGAAGGG
>NW_009705653.1:4244-4502 GCF_000703405.1 Apaloderma vittatum | reverse complement strand
ATGTAAGCTCGGAGATTTTCCCTTCCCCTCTTTTTTTCTTTTTTTTTTTTTCCATCCATCCATCGGTTTTGCTGCCAAGCGCCGGCCTGGAATCGCGGGGATGCCGGGACGGGAAGGTGCTGCCGCTCTCCCACGCACCCAGGGACCTGCCTGCTCTTTGCACCCGCACCACCCAGCATCGGTGGGTGAGACTACACCACCTACCCAGAAAAAAAAAAACGGGGCTATGCCTTTTCTCTCCCTCCGCTCAGGCCGGCC
>NW_009705653.1:3523-4051 GCF_000703405.1 Apaloderma vittatum | reverse complement strand
TCACCACCTATCTATCCAAAATTTCGGATTTAACATGCCCTCCTCTCCCATTCTTGTGCCCATTTTCCAGCCAGAGCTGCCCCAAATCCCCATGTCATGACATGTTCCCTCCCATGAAATGGCCCTATGGCCATCACAGAGGGCACGGGAGCGTGGGTTTTCCCATGTATTTTGATGAATAGATGTTTATTCCCTGTGGAAACCTGGAAGGGGCTGAGCCAGCTGAGCATGCAGGACACACAGGACATGAGTGTGGCAGATCTCAGACCCTCCCCCTTTGCTGCAGCACATTTGGGACCCACTTGTGGGACCGTTCCCCGTAGGCAGCTCGGCTTTCCCTCACACGTTGATGCTGGCTGGCCTCCCCATATCATTCCCAGCCCTGGGAAGGGTTGCCTGGCTTGTCCAAACCCCCGCCTCGGCTCTATTTTTAGCATTTCATCCTTATTTAGCAGTGAGGCCAGCCGGGAGCGTGCAGGCAGGGCACGGGAATGGGCATGGACCGTGACGGGTGCTGCTGCCCACCCA
>NW_009705653.1:2121-3492 GCF_000703405.1 Apaloderma vittatum | reverse complement strand
AGCAACTGTGTCGCTGATCCACTGCGGAGGCTTAAGGGTGAGGAATAAATAGTCCTGTTCCTCCCGCCTGGGAGCAGGGCGGAAAGTTATCCCCCAGGATTAGTTTTCACTCTGAGGCCCCGGAGCAGCCAATGAATGGGGATGCATGGGGAGAGGCACGGGCATGGCTGGAGCGTTGTGTCTGAGGCTGGGAGGGGACCAGAGACCCTCGTTTTGAGCCTCCAGTACCATGTGCTTTCCTGCTTCTCACAACCAGCGCGGGTGAAGGCTTCGCTGCCCTATTCCCATCCTTCTCCCTTCCATGTTGCTGTGGGGAAAAAAAGAACAAAGGACTGTAAGGACAAGTTAACTCACATCTTTTTGCTTGGAAAAACACAGGCAGGAGCAGGAATGACTTGAAATCGCTGTTCTACCTCAAGGCAGAAACATGCGTGACCTAGATCCCCACCAAAGGAGTCTGTGACCTTTTTTTTGGCTCCCAACACTTGCAAGATCCTCTGCGGTTCAAACAGCTTTCTGAGCTATCTCACTCATGCAAAGCCTGAATCACAAGGCGTCAGCAGATCTGGCTAAACATCTTCAATTTGCATTGAAGAAAAGCAGCTAGCACAGATGGGCGGCAGCGTTAATGATTTTGTTAGGTCTTGTTTACAAAAGCAAACAAACAATGCAGACGTCCAAAGGGTGCAACCGCAGACCACCCCCCTCTCCACCGCCTGGACACACTGGGCATCACCACAGGCCAGCTCATTGCCCAGAAAACTTCCAGCAAAATCTTCTCCCCCCCTTGCTTTTCTTTTTCTTTCTTTTTTGTTTTTCTTCCCAAATGAGGTTTCTGGAAATAAAAGGAACAAAAAAATCAATGACTCCATCTGCAGTCGTGGGACCACCCTGTACACAGACCACGCAGGGCCAGTTCCCAGATGGAAATACCACACGCTGGCACCAACATTGCTTTGTACCCACCCCAGCCTGCCCAGTCCTTACCAGCTGGAACCAGAGAGAGAGCAAGCTGAGACACTTAACAGTTTGCATAAATAGTTCTCTTATCCATAAGCTTTGGCAAACACTTTAAATGACCATTGGTACAAATTAACTCAACATTCAGCCAGCTGTTATCCCATTTACGGCAATTCAGCTGAGCACGAGATACACCCTCCTCGGCTTGCTTTTCCAGACGCTTTTCCAGACGAAACCCTTGAGATGCCTCCAGCCACTGGCATCTCTGGGGAGAGATCACGATAACACCAAAAAAGACATCGAGGCAAACTTCAAAAAAAGCTGAAGGTGGCCCCAAGTGGGTCTGCTGCATACCATCTCCACTTTCTTGTCTTTGCACAGGCAAAAATCCCGTCACTGCCATGGTCCCCA
>NW_009705653.1:0-2095 GCF_000703405.1 Apaloderma vittatum | reverse complement strand
GCCGCGGGCAGCCCCAGCCCCGTGTGCTCCCCACGTTCCTCTGGTTAGGGAGAGGGGAGTGAGTGGTTGCAGCCTTGAATCCCACCCCCACACTGCCATAGAGAGCCCCTGCTTTGCTTGAAAGCAGCTGGTCAGAAAAGGTTTTGGCTGTTTAAGTGCCACCCTGCAAAGCAAGCAAGTTATCAGCGTATCAGAGGAAGATGAAGCAGGGCTGAGATGGGAAAGCAGGGACACATCCCACGCAGCCCCACGCAGGAAAGGTTGGAGAAACGGAAAAACTGCTAAAATAAGAGACCTTGATCTGGTGTGGCCCTTTCTCCAAAAGTTACTGATCTGTAGAAGCAGAGGGTTGTAGCTGCAATGGCACGGGGTGCGGGGAGCTGGCAAGCAGGGTGCTGGGCCAGCCTTGCTGCACATCCCCATCCCCAGCTCTGCCTTGCTGGTGTGGTGCCTCAGCCTGATGTGACCAGCACCTCGGGGTTTTTTCCACCATTAGCAAGAAAAACCCTACCTGGAGCCCTACTTCATGGCACAGGGGGCCAGTGCACCCCCTCGGCGCCCCACAGTTAAAACCAGAGCACATGTGCAAACTGCTGGACCTTCGTGGATGTGATGGCAGCTGGACCAGCTCCTCGTCAGCTGCACACACAGTTGCTTCTGTTCAAAGCCACGGCCCCAGCAATGCAAATCCACTCTGGAAATACTCGTGTGCTTTTCTGCTTGCCCCTGTGCTTGATTCACTCTCAAAAGTTTGGACCAGGATTTGTACTTATCCCTGGGGAGGTGGAGACCAGCACCTTGCACTGACAGAGCTTTTTATCCCACAAACGATCTACTCAGCCCAAATAAGTACTCTCAGGCAGGGAAGTAGACTTGCCCCACTATGAAGTGCTGGGAGAGATAAGAACACAGACGCTCTCAGTGTTTTCTGAGTGGTGGGAGCTGATGCCAGGAAGCTGCTGTGACTCATGAAATTTCAGGCAAGTTAAGCAGCACCTACCCAAGAGGATGCAGGCAACTGGTCCCACCAGTCTAAGGGAGACTTGGGGCAACCGTGGGCCTGCCCTTCGCCTTCCCCACCCTCCTATCCAGGTGGTGTTTCACAATTTTCCTGGTCTCGGGGTTACCAGGGCAGAAAAAACACCTCCAAGTCACACGTGATAGGGCAACAGCGTTCCTCTGCTCCCTCGACGTTGCTGGCAGCCCCCGAGCCACGGGCTGCTTGGAGTTCTCCCAGGGGATATTTGGAAAATGTCAGAATAGAAACGTGTTGACAAAAACTGGCAGCGTTTCCATATGGGCACAGCCTCGTGACCAGGTTGAAACACTCCTATTTCAGCAGTGCTGGGTGGCAGCTGTTGATTTTTCAGGTCAGAATGTGCATTCACATAGAAATGTCTATTATTTCACAGCATTAAAAAAAAAAATCATCAAAACCAAAACATTTGGAGGAACCTGTGTTTCCTCGCATTAATTTTTAGACAGGACACTTTCACATCCATGTGTTTCCTTACCTATTCTGGACTCACTTCCTCCTGGGAGAGGGAATCCTGGCTCCAGATGCAGCATTTGGGATGTTTGGGATGCTCAAGAGGGGGATTGCCAGGACACAGTCCCCCAGGCAACGTGGATCACACTGAAAATCCCCTCCAGTCTGCACAGCTACCCGCTGAGCAGAGCTCCGGCCGGAAAAAAATACCCCAAAGCCACCACTTTTAGACAACTAGCACAAGCCAAAACTTCATGGGGTGATGGCAAAAGCCAGGATGGATCCTGTCTTCACCCCTCACATCCCTTCTCCCAGGGGAGTGGGGTGGGTTCACCGGTGGAAGCCCCCCCCAAGGCAGCCCTGTTCCAGCTGGACCCCAGCCCTGATTCAGGGCTCCTGCTCCCTTTTATCTCCACCCAACAGAGAGAACCCCCGGTGCAGAAGTCCTGTCCCCTTTTCCCCACTCAAGACCGAGCATCCCCCGTGCAGGGCACCCCAAGGACAGAGCATTCCCGGGCCGAGGAGGTTCCCACTACCCTGCTTGGGACAAAGCACCCCGGTCCCAGGGCGGGGACACCCTAGGGCGGAGGGGCCCCACGGCCGGAG
>NW_009705652.1:746-4113 GCF_000703405.1 Apaloderma vittatum | reverse complement strand
GGGGGAGGAAATACCTGCCACACCATGATAGTATCTCCCCTGACTGTGGTGGCATCTTCCTTAACATCCCCCCCTCTCTTGGGCCATTTTTATATTATTTTTTTACATTTCAGGTGGAGATTAAGTGACTCTAGTCATACATACTTTTGTTATGATTGGTGTTAATTTTCCTTGCTTCACTTTTAAAGGTATAGGCTAGAAAAATAGAGAGCGCAAGCTTAACGAGGGGTGATTGCACTTCGAAGGTGGGTTGCTTTTGGGGATGGAGATGTGTTTTAGAATTATAATGAGATTAAAATGAGCACAGTTCACCCAAAGGACAACACACTGTCAAAAAATGACAGACTGTTGGCCCAGGGTAGCAAATAATACAGCATTTCCACAGTAACTTCAAGTTCCTCCTGTATACACAGAGCCTGACCACAGTGTCTTCGCTCTGCTCCACCCTCCATGCAGTTTCCCTTAGTGTCAGCACATCAAGCTCCCTTGATGTTACCAGCATCAAAGGTTGCCCAGGGAACTTCTGCGGAAGGGATTCCTTTTCCTCACATACCAGCTGCACTCCGCCCTGGAACCTTTCTTGATGTTATACCTTCTCCAGTGTGCAAACAATGTTGTATCTTTAAAATAAGTTTTAATTTTCAAGTAACCTTGGGCAATTATTCCACATCCCCAAAACCCAGGTGCACCCAGGGGGTGGTATCTGCAGAGGTTGATATGCTGGTTTTTTTTTTTGGCAAAGGGGAGACTGGTGGCACCCCAAGAGCAGCCTTGAGTCCAGGCCAGCCCCAGGACCCCAGGGGGAGGCCCTGCCCCGCTCCGACCTAGGCTCAGGTCACTGTGGAGCCCTCTGTGACCTCACAATGTTACATGCCGTGACACTGTCTATACATCAGTACATCAAGGTGGCTGCAGCATCCAGCTGGCAGTGTCGGCCAGGACAGCGACGGGACAGGAGCAGGGAGCTGGAGAGGAGACCCGCAGCGCAGCCCTCGGCTTTCCCTGCTGCAACGGGCAGCCCTGTGGCTTCAAGGCCTTTCCCTTCAGCCGCAACCTCCACCTCCCCCACCTTTACAGGAGACACCTCCCACATCGTTGCTGGGACGCTTGTCAGTGCCATCTGTGCAAAGGGACCCAAAACTGGCAGGGTTGTCAGTGTCTCGTTGTCTCCCGGGAAGACGGTTCCTGCTGTCTCCAAGCACGGGCTACCTGAGGGCACCTTGTGGTGTCCCAGCAGCAGCTCCATTGTAACTCCCACTTCTCCACAGAAAATGGGGATGTGGCCTGGAAACTTTAAATTGGTGCCAAAGAACAGAAGCATCCCAATGCCTTGACTGTTACAGGTGGAGACAGCCAGTGCAGAGGGGCAGTGCCTGGTGCGCTCTACCAAGCTCTGCTAAGATATCGGCCGCCAGGTCTAGCCATCACCTGAGCCTGGGAGGACCACCAGTGGGACCTGGACAGAGCAGGATTTTGCTGCTGGAGCACCCAGCAGAAAGGGTGGAAAAATCGCTGGAGGGACTCCAGACACATAAGCAGGGCTGAGGGGTAGAGTTGTTGTCCCCATCACTTCCTCAGAGCTGGCCCAGGGGGTGCTGCTTTACACTGCCTCCAGTTACACCCTTGTAAAAGTCAGTCATTGGCATACATCCCCACTGAGCAGAGGGGCAGCTCCTGGAGCCATGCCAGCCCGCATTGTAGGAGTCAGCCATGATTCTCCAGACCAATGGTAGTTAGTAGCTCTACAGACCACAGCTAAGCTACCGTGGTGAATCCCCCCACTTGCTTTTCTCCCCATTCAGGACAGCCATTCCACCTGTCCTTGCCAGATGACAGCATGTAGAGCCAGGATGCCCGAGGGTCATGAAGAATGTAGAGATTTAGAGACATGAGTGGGCTCTGTCGACTATCACGGTCACAAGCCAACATTTTCCTGGCAGCCAGTCCTGGTCACCTGCCGGCTTCTTTCTGGCAGCCAGCTGTGGTCACATGCTGGCTTCTTTCTGATGGCCAGTCATGGTCACACACTGGCTTTTCACTGGTGGCCAGTCATGGTCACACACCAGCATTTTTCCAATGGCCAGTCGTGGTTACATGCCAGCATTTTTCCAGCGGCCATTCATGGTCACATGCTGGCCTCTTTCTGGCAGCCAGTCATGGTCGCCTGCCGGCGTTTTTCTGGCAGCCAGTCGTGCTCACATGCCAGCATTTTTCTTGCGGTCCGTCAGGGTTACATGACAGCATTTTTCCATCAGCCAGTCATGGTCACATGCTGGCTTTTCTCTGGCGGCCATTTGTGGTCACATGCCAGCATTATTCCGACGGCCAGTCACAGTCATATGCCAGCATTTTTCAGGCAGCCATTTACAGTCACATGCTGACTTCTTTCTAGCGGTCACTCGTGGTCACCTGTCAGTGTTTTTCCAGTGGCCAGTCGTGGTCACGTGCCGGCTTCTTTCTGGTGACTAATCATGCTCTCATGGCAGCATTTTTCTTGCGGTCCATCGGGGTCACATGCCCACATTTTTCCATAAGCCAGTCACAGTCACATGCTGACATTTATCTGGTGGCCAGTCACGGTAAAATGTCAGCCTTTTTCTAGCATCCAGCTGCAGTCATGTGCCGGCGTCTTTCTGGGGGCCAGTCATGGACACATGGCAGCTTTATTCTAGCAGCCAGTCGGGGTCGCATGCTGGCTTCTTTCCGGCGGCCATTCGCGGTCACATGCCAGCTTCTTTCTGGCTGCCAGTCACAGTCACATACCAGCTTCTTTCTGGCCACCAGTCACAGTCACATGCTGGCTTCTTTCTGGTGGCCAGGTGTGGTCACATGCTGTCTTTTCTCTGGTGGCCAGTCAAGGTGGCATGCCAGCTTCTTTCTGGAGGTCAGTTGCAGTCACATGCTGGCTTTTCTCTGGCAGCCAGTCATGGTCACATGCTGGCATTTTCCAGTGGCCAGTCGCGGTCACATGCTGACTTCTTTCCAGCAGCTAGTCGTGGTCACATGTTGGCTTCTTTCTGGTGGCCAGGCATGGTCACATGCTGGCTTCTTTCTGGTGGCCATTCGCAGTCACATGCCAGCTTCTTTCTGGTGGCCATTCGCAGTCACATGCCAGCTTCTTTCTGGCCACCAGTTTCTGGCGCCCAGTCGCAGTCACATGCCAGCTTCTTTCTGGCCACCAGTCGCAGTCACATGCCGGCTTCTTTCTGGTGGCCAGTCGTGGTCACATGCTGACTTCTTTCCAGCGGCTAGTCGTGGTCACATGCTGGCTTCTTTCTGGTGGCCAAGCACGATCACATGCTGGATTCTTTCCGATGGCCAGTCGAGGTCACATGCTGGATTCTTTCTAGCAGCCAGTTGTGGTCAC
>NW_009705652.1:0-658 GCF_000703405.1 Apaloderma vittatum | reverse complement strand
GGCAGCATTTTTTCTAGCGGCCAGTAATGGTTACATTCTGGGTTATTTTGGGCAGCCAGTCACGGTCACTTGCTGGCTTTTTTCTGGTGGCCAGTCGTGGTCACATGCTGGTACTTCAATGCCCATGGTGGGAGAAGCAGGGTTGAGCCTGTGTCCAGACTTGGGGTAGAACTGGGCACTCCGACTGAGTGCATGTGGAGCCTGTGTTTTTTTCGTGACCCCCTGAAACACAGAATTTCAGGCCTGAGTATTTGATTATTCAACAATTATATCAAACCTTAGAATCACAGAATTATTGAAGCTGGAAAAGACTTCTCGGATCATCAAGTCCAGCCTATGACTCAGTGCCATGGTCTAGCCGATGTGATGGTGCTAAGTGCCACATCCAGCCTCTCCTTAAACACCTCCAGGGACCACGACTCTACCACTTCCCTGGGCAGTGCGTTCCAATGCCTGATATATGTATGCATGTATATATTTTTCTGAGATATATATATGTATATACTTTCCATATTAGTATTTAGTAATAATTGATATGAAAAGAGGTTAATGTTTCATGTAAAATGTGATATTGATATCTAATAATATAATTATTTTACAGTAAATCCATGAAATATTAATAGAAATTAAAATGTTAAAATAAAATTAATTTACATTT
>NW_009705651.1:1320-1524 GCF_000703405.1 Apaloderma vittatum | reverse complement strand
CGCCGAGGGGACGTGGGCTGGGTGGCAAAGGGCACATGCCCCGGCTGTTCCTGGGGGGGACGGGAACCTGCCTGTGGTGTCACGCTCGAGGCTGCACAGTCAGCGCTGGGGAATGCCCCAGCGCGGTGCCAGGTTTGCGGGGAGTGTCCTCGGCGCGGGACAGACAATAACAAGGAAGGAAACTGGGTCAGGGCTTTGGCTGGG
>NW_009705651.1:0-1278 GCF_000703405.1 Apaloderma vittatum | reverse complement strand
GCGGGAGAAGCCATTCCTTGGCATCCTCCATCTCCAGAGGGTGGGAAGGGAATGGGCAGAGATCCAGGGAAATAGGGTCCCACATGGCAAACCGAGGGTGCTCGTCTTGGGGCTGCTTTGCCCCTCACCGACGCTGGCTTCCGTGCAGGTGTCGAGGGGTGTAATAACGTCGGGGAGCTTTCCCCGGGACGGTTAATGAATGTTTGCAAAGGGCTTTGCCCGCCCGGGGCAGGAGTCGATGCCGGGCGACTCGTTAGCGCATCAGGTGATTTGTGCGAGCGAGGCGCTGCGGATCCTCACCGGCCCCATGGGGCGAGAGCAAACCATAAACCTTCTGGAGAGGGAAAACTCCCAAGCTGTTAAGGCTGCAAGCTTGGGGTTTTCTTGCCTGCCAGCATGGGTACAGGCAGCTGGGGGCTATCTCTGAGTAGGTGTCCAGAGGGTCCCTTGGCCCTGCTAAGGTGGGGCACAGCCACCCAGCACCCCTGGCTCTTCGCCACACTCACACACTCCTTATTTTTATCAGTGACCTTTTAGCATCCTCTGTGGCTTAAAGACACCGATTGTGGGTTTTTTCTCCTACCCCGTGGGTCAGGGCATGCATTTTATGCTCGGGCTGGTTCCTCTTCCCGAAGCAGCAGGCAGGCAGTGGGGGCTCTGTCTAGAGATGTTTTCATTGCTTTTTTGTTTCTCTTATTTTTACCTACTTCTGCTTTTCAAGATGAGCAGATGGAAACGTAGGTAATTCTGCAAAGCTGTAAACAAGCCGGGCTGAGCTATAAATATGGTGGCTTTCAGGATGTGTCCTGTCCAGCCTGCCTGCTCAGATTGGGCCCAAAAAACCAACGTCTGGCCAACGCCACTTGCTTCAGAGGAGGATGATGCTGCAGGGTGTGGCTGGGTTTTGGGCGAGGATGGGGATGGGGTGGTCTGGCTGGAGGGAGCTGAGCACGGGGCAGTTCAGCTCATGTCCCCGGCTCTCAGCCAGGTGCTCCGGCCAGACGTGGGGGTGCTGAGAGCATCACCAAAATCTGGTGAGAGCTCTCAGGCTCTGCAGCTGGCAGCTTTGGATTGCAAAATCATCTGTTGTCTGGTGGTTACCCATGGCGGGGTCCAACTTAGCAGCCCCTGGGGCTGGTGAGGGACCTGGGGAGTGCTCGTTGAGCCAGTACTGACATCATTAGTGTCATCCATAGCCCTGGGGATGTCACCTGGCGGCGAGCATCCTCCTGCTGACCCTCCTGCATCCCGCGGCCAGCTCCTCTGCGCTGCAGCCCA
>NW_009705650.1:0-782 GCF_000703405.1 Apaloderma vittatum | reverse complement strand
CCAAAGGGAGGGAAAAGCGCCCAAAGGGAGGAAAAGGTGCCCAAAAAGGAGGAAAAACCACAAAAATAGGGGAAAATACCATAGAAAAATGAAAAAAACAGGCAAAAAAGAAGAGGAAAAGGCACCAAAAAAGAGGAAAAGCACCAAAAATGATAAAACCCCCAGGCAGGCTGTCGAGCCACCCTCCCCCTTCGTTTGATTAATTGGATTAATCACCCGAACGAGCTTTCATTTAACTCCAAATCGCGACAAATTCTCCATTTCGGGGCAGAAAAAAATTCAGTTTCGCCCCAAATTCTCGCGGGGCTCAGGGGGACGAACGGAAGGTTGGGAAAAAAATAAAAATTTCATTTTTTCTTGGGGTTTTGATGTTAAAGAAACACGCTGGGGGTGGGGGGGAAAGAGGGTTTAAGGCCGCGAGGAAGAGGAGGGGCACGAAGATTCTTACCGGCGCGGGGCGGGGACGTCTCCTCCGGCGTCCAAACGTGAAGAATTCTGGATTAAAAAGCAAAAAAAATAGAATTAAATAAAGGTTTAATCAAGGAAAAGTGATTTTTGGGGGGGTTTGGTGGTGGGAAGTGGCAAAAAAAGACACAGAGAAGAAAGAAAAAAAGGGAAAAAAACCAAAAAAGAAATAAAAAACACAGAAAACCGACAAAATAAAATCAAAATAAAAGATTAAAAGGATGAAAATCAAGTAAAAAAGCGGCAAAGCGAGCCGAGCCGGCGGCAAGCGCCGACCTGCCGGAGGCGGGCGGGGAAACGCCGACGGATCCGCCGCA
>NW_009705649.1:22935-26504 GCF_000703405.1 Apaloderma vittatum | reverse complement strand
GTGTTTGGTTCAGAGTGTGAAATGGCTTTGAGGTTGTTTTTTGCGGATGTTTTTTGGCCGAATTCAGAAGGGGAGAGGGCCAGGGGGGAACCGAGGGGCAGGAGAGACCCGATTTGCCTGAAAACGTGTGCCTGAATCTTCCTCGTGTGCTGCCAGAGTGTGATAAAGGCTTGGCTTTGTAACGCTCCCTAACACAGGGTACATATGGCTAGCGTAGTAAGCCGGACGTGCTACGTTTAAATTAAAAAAACAACTTTGAAAGGAATGAGTAATAGAAGCCTCTGGCCTGGCAGCCATCTTCCTGCGAGCAGCGGAGGAGGCTCCTCGGGCTTCAACTTGGCATCAGGTGTTACCTGTGCCCGAAACGTGACGTTACCAAGAGCAGCGTGGGGCAAAAAGGACGCTATTCTGTTCTTTTTCTACTAATAGGACTGGAACTGAGTTTCACCCGAAGCCTGACTGCTAAGGACAGAGTTAAATTTACTTCCAGCGTCTGGCCTTTTTCTTCCTCTCCGTTTTTGCAGAAGAAATAAATCACTTCCGGTGTGGCTGACGTTCTTCTGGCATTATGTGCAGGGGAACATTTTTTGTTTGGGGTTTTTTTTAAAGTCTCTTCTCCTTTCAGGTTTTAATTAAAAATTAGTAACATGCATGTGTTTGGAAAATACTTATTTTCAACAACGTGCTGTGTAATTACAGCAATAGTAGCGTAAGTGGCAAAATAGTGACGAATTGCCGGTGCTGTTCTAAAGAAAGATCCAGCTCATGCGATGAGAATGGTCGCTTGCCAGTAAACTCCAGGAAAACACCTGCATTGGCTCTCAAAGCCAGTCTCCCTTACCCATTCAGTGTGGTGTCTTGCTGTTGTTGCACTGCAGTTTGAAAGAACACATGATTAAAAGAGGAAGAAGAGTCAGAAATATAGATACTACAAAACCTTGATATATTATTCTGTATTACTCTGTTAGGGGATATCTTCAGGACAGTTTTGTGGTTTTTTTTTTTTTTTTGTAGTGTGCTTGCATATTTTCTGATTAACCACGGTTTAAACGTTTTGTTCTACTTTTTCCAGCAGAAATAAGACGGAAGGTCTTTTGAAGTGTGTTGGTAGAATAGTTACCATCACCACAGGGGTATGTTAAGACCTTAAAGCAAAGGGAGAAGAGGAAAAGCAGTAAAGACTGTAGAAAAGACATAATCCTTCCTTAAAAGCTGACAGACTGGATGTCCATCTGTAACCTGTCTCTTAGGTCACATCTTGCTCATCCTGCAGTTCTTGCTTTTACAAATACAATTTGTGTGTAGGTTGTTTCTTGCACCATAGAGTATGAAGACTCGGGCCACGGTTCTTCTTCAAACATAGAAAAGTGATTACACAGCAGCTTCACCACTTCCATTTGTCTGTATTTATTTGGTGGCAAACTGATGGCCTTTAAAGGAAGTTACGGTTTCAGACTCTCGCAGGATATAGGAGGTGCTCTGGTAAATTTGTGTTTTCAGACTCTTGCAGTACAGATATCTCCATCTCCAGAGTTCAGGGTCACTCTGTTACTGCTGATAATCAAAACTTGTAGCATGCTGATATGCACTTAAGCTACGTGTATATTCCTTTGTATTAGGAAGTTAAGTGTGTTAAGAAATTAGGATTGTGAACATGAGATATTTTAGCTGCCAGTAAACACATTTAAATATTGAAAACCCTTGTAGCTGAAACTTGTAGGTCATATTGATGTTATGGTTTCAGACTCAACATTGACCATGTAAGAGAATTTAAGTTGCACCGTGTACGTAAGTCATTAGTCACAGCTTCCCCGATGTTTTCTGTCAGCAGCTAAATGCAGTGAGGTATTGAAATTTGTATTGCTTAATTTAAGAAATCTTAAATTGTATTAGTGAACCCTCAAGGAGAAGGAAATGTTTTAACATTTTTATAAGAAGGCATTTTCATTTGACAGCTTGTCAGTGATCATCCAAATTACGAGTTGTTAATATTTTAAAGATTCTGCAATGAAAATGAGTTAACAATGCTGTTTAACAGCGCGGTGGAGTTTTTTTAGTATTTATTAAATGAGACAAAATATTTTTGAAGTGGTTTACAAGGCAGGCGCTGCTGCTAGTTATTTTCCTGCTGCATGTTGTGGAAGGGGAAGTATTAGCGAGTTGTCCCCTCAAAACCACTTTACCCCTAGCAGTTGCAGTGCTGCTGCAGGATTCCTTGCATTTGTTTTAATGTTTAGTAATGCTTAATACTGGCCCTTGTAAGAAGAGGAGCTGCGCTGTTGTGACCTTACAGTAAGCTGAAAAAATATTTTAATGTAATAAGCATGTGTGAGATTCCAAAAATAACACTGAAATGGAAGAAAAGCGTGAAGAAAAGTTCCTGTCTCAGTCTGCGTGGATTAATCTTACTGCTCTCAGTGCCTGAAACTGGTACCAGCTCTGGCACGTGGTGGTGCTTCGTTAGCGTAGTCCCGTGTTCATCTCTGCTTGCGGCAGCAGTTGTGTCCCGGATGAGAAGAAGCATTTGCAGGAAGCTCCAAAATTCTTGGGAGGGAAATGCAGTGACTGTTTTCAGGTTCTTTTATAAAATCACAGGCAGGCAACTGGTGCGCGTGACCTGGTTGTAATCAGCTGTGGGCTTAAACTGAGGTGAGCGTGCTTGCTGAAAATGAGATCAGAATACTGGCTGCCTATCAATACTTGGTGGATTGGTAGTTTACGTACACTGGTTGTAATAATATTGCACCTTCCTGAAATTTCACAACGTTTAAGCTTCCCATTTCCAGAAATCAGTGCTAGCGTGCTACATTAGTATATCTTACACTTTACTGTTTATGGTAAAGTTGGAGCTCACTACTTTCCATCTGGGTAGCCTTACTAAGCCAAGAACAAACACTGAATACACATTGTCTTGTAGAAAATGTTCATTTTTGAAAGACGGTGCCAGGTTGCAACAGATACTTGATGACTCACAAAATTCTATCTGTCCAGCAGCTTAATAAAAGCAAGTTCTCTGTGCAGGCATTCTGCCCGCTCCCCCACCCCTCAATCATTGCAAGAAATGTGTCGAAACATTTTCAGAATATTTTGTAATAGTGCAGCTGATGCAGAAACAGCGTAAAAGCTGCATCCTGGCAAGTGTCAAAGCATGAAATTCCATGTGAGAAGTGCATGTTCTGGCTGTCCAGGGAAGCAACTTTCAGTGGGTCACGTGCATTAGAGGCACAAATATTTGGCGTGTGGAACTTGAAATTAAGATTTCTGGTTTGCTTTCTATGAGAGCGTGTAAGCTTCAAGGACATTTCTGAACTGGAGACGAGATGCTTAATGCTTGTGACCCAAATAGACCTATTTCAAAGAACAATATTCAAGGGAAAAAAAAAAGTTAGGAGGAAAGCATAGAAGAAAATACTTTTCCATTGTAATGTTACTGCTTTGCAGTAATGTGAGAGTTAGTGTTAGATAGTATTAAAATCTGTAGCAAAACTTGGGTCTGGAAGTATTCCAGGGAAGATAAACTAAATGTAACCGGTGCATTTATGAGTCACTGTTAATGGGATGGAGGGCTG